>NW_027641608.1:0-95619 GCF_949987615.1 Pollachius pollachius
CATTAGTTTTGAGCAATATCAACATTCAAAGGTCAGAATCACATTGTTGGTCTAAAAGTGCTTCTCTCGCTCTGAAAAGCATTTTGCACACATAAAAAACTAGAAAAGTCAATATTTCTGTTACTTTCAATGGAAACGTGTTATTATGCTTACAAAAGGGTTATTTAAGCATAAACCACCATTTGGGAGTGAATTCCATTAGTTTTGAGCAATATCAACATTCAAAGGTCAGAATCACATTGTTGGTCAAAAAGTGCTTCTCTCGCTCTGAAAAGCATTTTGCACGCATAAAAACTTGACAAGTGAATATTTCTGTTACTTTCAATGGAAACGTGTTATTATGCTTACAAAAGGGTTATTTAAGCATAAACCACCATTTGGGAGTGAATTCCATTAGTTTTGAGCAATATCAACATTCAAAGGTCAGAATCACATTGTTGGTCAAAAAGTGCTTCTCTCGCTCTGAAAAGCATTTTGCACGCATAAAAACTTGACAAGTGAATATTTCTGTTTCTTTCAATTCAAACGTGTTTTGATGGTTACAAATGGGTTATTTAAGCATAAACCACCATTTGGGAGTGAATTCCATTAGTTTTGAGCAATATCAACATTGTAAGGTTAGAATCGCATTGTTGGTCAAAAAGTGCTTCTCTCGCTCTGAAAAGCATTTTGCACGCATAAAAACTTGACAAGTGAATATTTCTGTTTCTTTCAATTCAAACGTGTTATTATGCTTACAAAAGGGTTATTTAAGCATAAACCACCATTTGGGAGTGAATTCCATTAGTTTTGAGCAATATCAACATTGTAAGGTCAGAATCACATTTTGGTCAAAAAGTGCTTCTCTCGCTCTGAAAAGCATTTTGCACACATAAAAACTAGAAAAGTCAATATTTCTGTTACTTTCAATGGAAACGTGTTATTATGCTTACAAAAGGGTTATTTAAGCATAAACCACCATTTGGGAGTGAATTCCATTAGTTTTGAGCAATATCAACATTCAAAGGTCAGAATCACATTGGTCAAAAAGTGCTTCTCTCGCTCTGAAAAGCATTTTGCACGCATAAAAACTTGACAAGTGAATATTTCTGTTTCTTTCAATTCAAACGTGTTTTGATGGTTACAAATGGGTTATTTAAGCATAAACCACCATTTGGGAGTGAATTCCACTAGTTTTGAGCAATATCAACATTGTAAGGTTAGAATCGCATTGTTGGTCAAAAAGTGCTTCTCTCGCTCTGAAAAGCATTTTGCACGCATAAAAACTTGACAAGTGAATATTTCTGTTACTTTCAATGGAAACGTGTTATTATGCTTACAAAAGGGTTATTTAAGCATAAACCACCATTTGGGAGTGAATTCCATTAGTTTTGAGCAATATCAACATTCAAAGGTCAGAATCACATTGTTGGTCAAAAAGTGCTTCTCTCGCTCTGAAAAGCATTTTGCACACATAAAAACTAGAAAGTGAATATTTCTGTTACTTTCAATGGAAACGTGTTATTATGCTTACAAAAGGGTTATTTAAGCATAAACCACCATTTGGGAGTGAATTCCATTAGTTTTGAGCAATATCAACATTGTAAGGTTAGAATTTCATTGTTGGTCAAAAAGTGCTTCTCTCGCTCTGAAAAGCATTTTGCACGCATAAAAACTTGACAAGTGAATATTTCTGTTTCTTTCAATTCAAACGTGTTTTGATGGTTACAAATGGGTTATTTAAGCATAAACCACCATTTGGGAGTGAATTCCATTAGTTTTGAGCAATATCAACATTCAAAGGTCAGAATCACATTGTTGGTCTAAAAGTATTTCTGTTTCTTTCAATTCAAACGTGTTTTGATGGTTACAAATGGGTTATTTAAGCATAAACCACCATTTGGGAGTGAATTCCATTAGTTTTGAGCAATATCAACATTCAAAGGTCAGAATCACATTGTTGGTCCTAAAAGTGCTTCTCTCGCTCTGAAAAGCATTTTGCACACATAAAAACTAGAAAAGTCAATATTTCTGTTACTTTCAATGGAAACGTGTTATTATGCTTACAAAAGGGTTATTTAAGCATAAACCACCATTTGGGAGTGAATTCCATTAGTTTTGAGCAATATCAACATTCAAAGGTCAGAATCACATTGTTGGTCAAAAAGTGCTTCTCTCGCTTTGAAAAGCATTTTTGCACACATAAAAACTAGAAAAGTGAATAGTTCTGTTCATGTCAATGCAAACGTGTTATTATGCTTACAAAAGGGTTATTTAAGCATAAACCACCATTTGGGAGTGAATTCCATTAGTTTTGAGCAATATCAACATTCAAAGGTCAGAATCACATTGTTGGTCTAAAAGTGCTTCTCTCGCTCTGAAAAGCATTTTGCACGCATAAAAACTTGACAAGTGAATATTTCTGTTTCTTTCAGTTCAAACGTGTTATTATGCTTACAAAAGGGTTATTTAAGCATAAACCACCATTTGGGAGTGAATTCCATTAGTTTTGAGCAATATCAACATTCAAAGGTCAGAATCACATTGTTGGTCAAAAAAGTGCTTCTCTCGCTCTGAAAAGCATTTTGCACACTTAAAAACTAGAAAAGTGAATATTTCTGTTACTTTCAATGGAAACGTGTTATTATGCTTACAAAAGGGTTATTTAAGCATAAACCACCATTTGGGAGTGAATTCCATTAGTTTTGAGCAATATCAACATTCAAAGGTCAGAATCACATTGTTGGTCAAAAAGTGCTTCTCTCGCTCTGAAAAGCATTTTGCACACATAAAAACTAGAAAAGTGAATAGTTCTGTTCATGTCAATGCAAACGTGTTATTATGCTTACAAAAGGGTTATTTAAGCATAAACCACCATTTGGGAGTGAATTCCATTAGTTTTGAGCAATATCAACATTCAAAGGTCAGAATCACATTGTTGGTCAAAAAGTGCTTCTCTCGCTCTGAAAAGCATTTTGCACGCATAAAAACTTGACAAGTGAATATTTCTGTTTCTTTCAATTCAAACGTGTTTTGATGGTTACAAATGGGTTATTTAAGCACAAACCACCATTTGGGAGTGAATTCCATTAGTTTTGAGCAATATCAACATTGTAAGGTCAGAATCACATTGTTGGTCAAAAAGTGCTTCTCTCGCTCTGAAAAGCATTTTGCACACATAAAAACTAGAAAAGTCAATATTTCTGTTACTTTCAATGGAAACGTGTTATTATGCTTACAAAAGGGTTATTTAAGCATAAACCACCATTTGGGAGTGAATTCCATTAGTTTTGAGCAATATCAACATTCAAAGGTCAGAATCACATTGTTGGTCAAAAAGTGCTTCTCTCGCTCTGAAAAGCATTTTGCACGCATAAAAACTTGACAAGTGAATATTTCTGTTTCTTTCAATTCAAACGTGTTTTGATGGTTACAAATGGGTTATTTAAGCATAAACCACCATTTGGGAGTGAATTCCATTAATTTTGAGCAATATCAACATTGTAAGGTTAGAATCGCATTGTTGGTCAAAAAGTGCTTCTCTCGCTCTGAAAAGCATTTTGCACGCATAAAAACTTGACAAGTGAATATTTCTGTAACTTTCAATGGAAACGTGTTATTATGCTTACAAAAGGGTTATTTAAGCATAAACCACCATTTGGGAGTGAATTCCATTAGTTTTGAGCAATATCAACATTCAAAGGTCAGAATCACATTGTTGGTCAAAAAGTGCTTCTCTCGCTCTGAAAAGCATTTTGCACACATAAAAACTAGAAAAGTGAATATTTCTGTTACTTTCAATGGAAACGTGTTATTATGCTTACAAAAGGGTTATTTAAGCATAAACCACCATTTGGGAGTGAATTCCATTAGTTTTGAGCAATATCAACATTGTAAGGTTAGAATTTCATTGTTGGTCAAAAAGTGCTTCTCTCGCTCTGAAAAGCATTTTGCACGCATAAAAACTTGACAAGTGAATATTTCTGTTTCTTTCAATTCAAACGTGTTTTGATGGTTACAAATGGGTTATTTAAGCATAAACCACCATTTGGGAGTGAATTCCATTAGTTTTGAGCAATATCAACATTCAAAGGTCAGAATCACATTGTTGGTCTAAAAGTATTTCTGTTTCTTTCAATTCAAACGTGTTTTGATGGTTACAAATGGGTTATTTAAGCATAAACCACCATTTGGGAGTGAATTCCATTAGTTTTGAGCAATATCAACATTCAAAGGTCAGAATCACATTGTTGGTCTAAAAGTGCTTCTCTCGCTCTGAAAAGCATTTTGCACACATAAAAACTAGAAAAGTCAATATTTCTGTTACTTTCAATGGAAACGTGTTATTATGCTTACAAAAGGGTTATTTAAGCATAAACCACCATTTGGGAGTGAATTCCATTAGTTTTGAGCAATATCAACATTCAAAGGTCAGAATCACATTGTTGGTCAAAAAGTGCTTCTCTCGCTCTGAAAAGCATTTTGCACACATAAAAACTAGAAAAGTGAATAGTTCTGTTCATGTCAATGCAAACGTGTTATTATGCTTACAAAAGGGTTATTTAAGCATAAACCACCATTTGGGAGTGAATTCCATTAGTTTTGAGCAATATCAACATTCAAAGGTCAGAATCACATTGTTGGTCTAAAAGTGCTTCTCTCGCTCTGAAAAGCATTTTGCACGCATAAAAACTTGACAAGTGAATATTTCTGTTTCTTTCAGTTCAAACGTGTTATTATGCTTACAAAAGGGTTATTTAAGCATAAACCACCATTTGGGAGTGAATTCCATTAGTTTTGAGCAATATCAACATTCAAAGGTCAGAATCACATTGTTGGTCAAAAAAGTGCTTCTCTCGCTCTGAAAAGCATTTTGCACACTTAAAAACTAGAAAAGTGAATATTTCTGTTACTTTCAATGGAAACGTGTTATTATGCTTACAAAAGGGTTATTTAAGCATAAACCACCATTTGGGAGTGAATTCCATTAGTTTTGAGCAATATCAACATTCAAAGGTCAGAATCACATTGTTGGTCAAAAAGTGCTTCTCTCGCTCTGAAAAGCATTTTGCACACATAAAAACTAGAAAAGTGAATAGTTCTGTTCATGTCAATGCAAACGTGTTATTATGCTTACAAAAGGGTTATTTAAGCATAAACCACCATTTGGGAGTGAATTCCATTAGTTTTGAGCAATATCAACATTCAAAGGTCAGAATCACATTGTTGGTCAAAAAGTGCTTCTCTCGCTCTGAAAAGCATTTTGCACGCATAAAAACTTGACAAGTGAATATTTCTGTTTCTTTCAATTCAAACGTGTTTTGATGGTTACAAATGGGTTATTTAAGCACAAACCACCATTTGGGAGTGAATTCCATTAGTTTTGAGCAATATCAACATTGTAAGGTTAGAATCGCATTGTTGGTCAAAAAGTGCTTCTCTCGCTCTGAAAAGCATTTTGCATGCATAAAAACTTGACAAGTGAATATTTCTGTTTCTTTCAATTCAAACGTGTTTTGATGGTTACAAATGGGTTATTTAAGCATAAACCACCATTTGGGAGTGAATTCCATTAGTTTTGAGCAATATCAACATTCAAAGGTCAGAATCACATTGTTGGTCTAAAAGTGCTTCTCTCGCTCTGAAAAGCATTTTGCACGCATAAAAACTTGACAAGTGAATATTTCTGTTTCTTTCAATTCAAACGTGTTTTGATGGTTACAAATGGGTTATTTAAGCATAAACCACCATTTGGGAGTGAATTCCATTAGTTTTGAGCAATATCAACATTCAAAGGTCAGAATCACATTGTTGGTCTAAAAGTGCTTCTCTCGCTCTGAAAAGCATTTTGCACACATAAAAACTAGAAAAGTCAATATTTCTGTTACTTTCAATGGAAACGTGTTATTATGCTTACAAAAGGGTTATTTAAGCATAAACCACCATTTGGGAGTGAATTCCATTAGTTTTGAGCAATATCAACATTCAAAGGTCAGAATCACATTGTTGGTCAAAAAGTGCTTCTCTCGCTCTGAAAAGCATTTTGCACGCATAAAAACTTGACAAGTGAATATTTCTGTTACTTTCAATGGAAACGTGTTATTATGCTTACAAAAGGGTTATTTAAGCATAAACCACCATTTGGGAGTGAATTCCATTAGTTTTGAGCAATATCAACATTCAAAGGTCAGAATCACATTGTTGGTCAAAAAGTGCTTCTCTCGCTCTGAAAAGCATTTTGCACGCATAAAAACTTGACAAGTGAATATTTCTGTTTCTTTCAATTCAAACGTGTTTTGATGGTTACAAATGGGTTATTTAAGCATAAACCACCATTTGGGAGTGAATTCCATTAGTTTTGAGCAATATCAACATTGTAAGGTTAGAATCGCATTGTTGGTCAAAAAGTGCTTCTCTCGCTCTGAAAAGCATTTTGCACGCATAAAAACTTGACAAGTGAATATTTCTGTTTCTTTCAATTCAAACGTGTTATTATGCTTACAAAAGGGTTATTTAAGCATAAACCACCATTTGGGAGTGAATTCCATTAGTTTTGAGCAATATCAACATTGTAAGGTCAGAATCACATTGTTGGTCAAAAAGTGCTTCTCTCGCTCTGAAAAGCATTTTGCACACATAAAAACTAGAAAAGTCAATATTTCTGTTACTTTCAATGGAAACGTGTTATTATGCTTACAAAAGGGTTATTTAAGCATAAACCACCATTTGGGAGTGAATTCCATTAGTTTTGAGCAATATCAACATTCAAAGGTCAGAATCACATTGGTCAAAAAGTGCTTCTCTCGCTCTGAAAAGCATTTTGCACGCATAAAAACTTGACAAGTGAATATTTCTGTTTCTTTCAATTCAAACGTGTTTTGATGGTTACAAATGGGTTATTTAAGCATAAACCACCATTTGGGAGTGAATTCCATTAGTTTTGAGCAATATCAACATTGTAAGGTTAGAATCGCATTGTTGGTCAAAAAGTGCTTCTCTCGCTCTGAAAAGCATTTTGCACGCATAAAAACTTGACAAGTGAATATTTCTGTAACTTTCAATGGAAACGTGTTATTATGCTTACAAAAGGGTTATTTAAGCATAAACCACCATTTGGGAGTGAATTCCATTAGTTTTTAGCAATATCAACATTCAAAGGTCAGAATCACATTGTTGGTCAAAAAGTGCTTCTCTCGCTCTGAAAAGCATTTTGCACACATAAAAACTAGAAAAGTGAATATTTCTGTTACTTTCAATGGAAACGTGTTATTATGCTTACAAAAGGGTTATTTAAGCATAAACCACCATTTGGGAGTGAATTCCATTAGTTTTGAGCAATATCAACATTGTAAGGTTAGAATTTCATTGTTGGTCAAAAAGTGCTTCTCTCGCTCTGAAAAGCATTTTGCACGCATAAAAACTTGACAAGTGAATATTTCTGTTTCTTTCAATTCAAACGTGTTTTGATGGTTACAAATGGGTTATTTAAGCATAAACCACCATTTGGGAGTGAATTCCATTAGTTTTGAGCAATATCAACATTCAAAGGTCAGAATCACATTGTTGGTCTAAAAGTATTTCTGTTTCTTTCAATTCAAACGTGTTTTGATGGTTACAAATGGGTTATTTAAGCATAAACCACCATTTGGGAGTGAATTCCATTAGTTTTGAGCAATATCAACATTCAAAGGTCAGAATCACATTGTTGGTCTAAAAGTGCTTCTCTCGCTCTGAAAAGCATTTTGCACACATAAAAACTAGAAAAGTCAATATTTCTGTTACTTTCAATGGAAACGTGTTATTATGCTTACAAAAGGGTTATTTAAGCATAAACCACCATTTGGGAGTGAATTCCATTAGTTTTGAGCAATATCAACATTCAAAGGTCAGAATCACATTGTTGGTCAAAAAGTGCTTCTCTCGCTCTGAAAAGCATTTTGCACACATAAAAACTAGAAAAGTGAATAGTTCTGTTCATGTCAATGCAAACGTGTTATTATGCTTACAAAAGGGTTATTTAAGCATAAACCACCATTTGGGAGTGAATTCCATTAGTTTTGAGCAATATCAACATTCAAAGGTCAGAATCACATTGTTGGTCTAAAAGTGCTTCTCTCGCTCTGAAAAGCATTTTGCACGCATAAAAACTTGACAAGTGAATATTTCTGTTTCTTTCAGTTCAAACGTGTTATTATGCTTACAAAAGGGTTATTTAAGCATAAACCACCATTTGGGAGTGAATTCCATTAGTTTTGAGCAATATCAACATTCAAAGGTCAGAATCACATTGTTGGTCAAAAAAGTGCTTCTCTCGCTCTGAAAAGCATTTTGCACACTTAAAAACTAGAAAAGTGAATATTTCTGTTACTTTCAATGGAAACGTGTTATTATGCTTACAAAAGGGTTATTTAAGCATAAACCACCATTTGGGAGTGAATTCCATTAGTTTTGAGCAATATCAACATTGTAAGGTTAGAATCGCATTGTTGGTCAAAAAGTGCTTCTCTCGCTCTGAAAAGCATTTTGCATGCATAAAAACTTGACAAGTGAATATTTCTGTTTCTTTCAATTCAAACGTGTTTTGATGGTTACAAATGGGTTATTTAAGCATAAACCACCATTTGGGAGTGAATTCCATTAGTTTTGAGCAATATCAACATTCAAAGGTCAGAATCACATTGTTGGTCTAAAAGTGCTTCTCTCGCTCTGAAAAGCATTTTGCACGCATAAAAACTTGACAAGTGAATATTTCTGTTTCTTTCAATTCAAACGTGTTTTGATGGTTACAAATGGGTTATTTAAGCATAAACCACCATTTGGGAGTGAATTCCATTAGTTTTGAGCAATATCAACATTCAAAGGTCAGAATCACATTGTTGGTCTAAAAGTGCTTCTCTCGCTCTGAAAAGCATTTTGCACACATAAAAACTAGAAAAGTCAATATTTCTGTTACTTTCAATGGAAACGTGTTATTATGCTTACAAAAGGGTTATTTAAGCATAAACCACCATTTGGGAGTGAATTCCATTAGTTTTGAGCAATATCAACATTCAAAGGTCAGAATCACATTGTTGGTCAAAAAGTGCTTCTCTCGCTCTGAAAAGCATTTTGCACGCATAAAAACTTGACAAGTGAATATTTCTGTTACTTTCAATGGAAACGTGTTATTATGCTTACAAAAGGGTTATTTAAGCATAAACCACCATTTGGGAGTGAATTCCATTAGTTTTGAGCAATATCAACATTCAAAGGTCAGAATCACATTGTTGGTCAAAAAGTGCTTCTCTCGCTCTGAAAAGCATTTTGCACGCATAAAAACTTGACAAGTGAATATTTCTGTTTCTTTCAATTCAAACGTGTTTTGATGGTTACAAATGGGTTATTTAAGCATAAACCACCATTTGGGAGTGAATTCCATTAGTTTTGAGCAATATCAACATTGTAAGGTTAGAATCGCATTGTTGGTCAAAAAGTGCTTCTCTCGCTCTGAAAAGCATTTTGCACGCATAAAAACTTGACAAGTGAATATTTCTGTTTCTTTCAATTCAAACGTGTTATTATGCTTACAAAAGGGTTATTTAAGCATAAACCACCATTTGGGAGTGAATTCCATTAGTTTTGAGCAATATCAACATTGTAAGGTCAGAATCACATTGTTGGTCAAAAAGTGCTTCTCTCGCTCTGAAAAGCATTTTGCACACATAAAAACTAGAAAAGTCAATATTTCTGTTACTTTCAATGGAAACGTGTTATTATGCTTACAAAAGGGTTATTTAAGCATAAACCACCATTTGGGAGTGAATTCCATTAGTTTTGAGCAATATCAACATTCAAAGGTCAGAATCACATTGGTCAAAAAGTGCTTCTCTCGCTCTGAAAAGCATTTTGCACGCATAAAAACTTGACAAGTGAATATTTCTGTTTCTTTCAATTCAAACGTGTTTTGATGGTTACAAATGGGTTATTTAAGCATAAACCACCATTTGGGAGTGAATTCCATTAGTTTTGAGCAATATCAACATTGTAAGGTTAGAATCGCATTGTTGGTCAAAAAGTGCTTCTCTCGCTCTGAAAAGCATTTTGCACGCATAAAAACTTGACAAGTGAATATTTCTGTTACTTTCAATGGAAACGTGTTATTATGCTTACAAAAGGGTTATTTAAGCATAAACCACCATTTGGGAGTGAATTCCATTAGTTTTGAGCAATATCAACATTCAAAGGTCAGAATCACATTGTTGGTCAAAAAGTGCTTCTCTCGCTCTGAAAAGCATTTTGCACACATAAAAACTAGAAAAGTGAATATTTCTGTTACTTTCAATGGAAACGTGTTATTATGCTTACAAAAGGGTTATTTAAGCATAAACCACCATTTGGGAGTGAATTCCATTAGTTTTGAGCAATATCAACATTGTAAGGTTAGAATTTCATTGTTGGTCAAAAAGTGCTTCTCTCGCTCTGAAAAGCATTTTGCACGCATAAAAACTTGACAAGTGAATATTTCTGTTTCTTTCAATTCAAACGTGTTTTGATGGTTACAAATGGGTTATTTAAGCATAAACCACCATTTGGGAGTGAATTCCATTAGTTTTGAGCAATATCAACATTCAAAGGTCAGAATCACATTGTTGGTCTAAAAGTATTTCTGTTTCTTTCAATTCAAACGTGTTTTGATGGTTACAAATGGGTTATTTAAGCATAAACCACCATTTGGGAGTGAATTCCATTAGTTTTGAGCAATATCAACATTCAAAGGTCAGAATCACATTGTTGGTCTAAAAGTGCTTCTCTCGCTCTGAAAAGCATTTTGCACACATAAAAACTAGAAAAGTCAATATTTCTGTTACTTTCAATGGAAACGTGTTATTATGCTTACAAAAGGGTTATTTAAGCATAAACCACCATTTGGGAGTGAATTCCATTAGTTTTGAGCAATATCAACATTCAAAGGTCAGAATCACATTGTTGGTCAAAAAGTGCTTCTCTCGCTCTGAAAAGCATTTTGCACACATAAAAACTAGAAAAGTGAATAGTTCTGTTCATGTCAATGCAAACGTGTTATTATGCTTACAAAAGGGTTATTTAAGCATAAACCACCATTTGGGAGTGAATTCCATTAGTTTTGAGCAATATCAACATTCAAAGGTCAGAATCACATTGTTGGTCTAAAAGTGCTTCTCTCGCTCTGAAAAGCATTTTGCACGCATAAAAACTTGACAAGTGAATATTTCTGTTTCTTTCAGTTCAAACGTGTTATTATGCTTACAAAAGGGTTATTTAAGCATAAACCACCATTTGGGAGTGAATTCCATTAGTTTTGAGCAATATCAACATTCAAAGGTCAGAATCACATTGTTGGTCAAAAAAGTGCTTCTCTCGCTCTGAAAAGCATTTTGCACACTTAAAAACTAGAAAAGTGAATATTTCTGTTACTTTCAATGGAAACGTGTTATTATGCTTACAAAAGGGTTATTTAAGCATAAACCACCATTTGGGAGTGAATTCCATTAGTTTTGAGCAATATCAACATTGTAAGGTTAGAATCGCATTGTTGGTCAAAAAGTGCTTCTCTCGCTCTGAAAAGCATTTTGCATGCATAAAAACTTGACAAGTGAATATTTCTGTTTCTTTCAATTCAAACGTGTTTTGATGGTTACAAATGGGTTATTTAAGCATAAACCACCATTTGGGAGTGAATTCCATTAGTTTTGAGCAATATCAACATTCAAAGGTCAGAATCACATTGTTGGTCTAAAAGTGCTTCTCTCGCTCTGAAAAGCATTTTGCACGCATAAAAACTTGACAAGTGAATATTTCTGTTTCTTTCAATTCAAACGTGTTTTGATGGTTACAAATGGGTTATTTAAGCATAAACCACCATTTGGGAGTGAATTCCATTAGTTTTGAGCAATATCAACATTCAAAGGTCAGAATCACATTGTTGGTCTAAAAGTGCTTCTCTCGCTCTGAAAAGCATTTTGCACACATAAAAACTAGAAAAGTCAATATTTCTGTTACTTTCAATGGAAACGTGTTATTATGCTTACAAAAGGGTTATTTAAGCATAAACCACCATTTGGGAGTGAATTCCATTAGTTTTGAGCAATATCAACATTCAAAGGTCAGAATCACATTGTTGGTCAAAAAGTGCTTCTCTCGCTCTGAAAAGCATTTTGCACGCATAAAAACTTGACAAGTGAATATTTCTGTTACTTTCAATGGAAACGTGTTATTATGCTTACAAAAGGGTTATTTAAGCATAAACCACCATTTGGGAGTGAATTCCATTAGTTTTGAGCAATATCAACATTCAAAGGTCAGAATCACATTGTTGGTCAAAAAGTGCTTCTCTCGCTCTGAAAAGCATTTTGCACGCATAAAAACTTGACAAGTGAATATTTCTGTTTCTTTCAATTCAAACGTGTTTTGATGGTTACAAATGGGTTATTTAAGCATAAACCACCATTTGGGAGTGAATTCCATTAGTTTTGAGCAATATCAACATTGTAAGGTTAGAATCGCATTGTTGGTCAAAAAGTGCTTCTCTCGCTCTGAAAAGCATTTTGCACGCATAAAAACTTGACAAGTGAATATTTCTGTTTCTTTCAATTCAAACGTGTTATTATGCTTACAAAAGGGTTATTTAAGCATAAACCACCATTTGGGAGTGAATTCCATTAGTTTTGAGCAATATCAACATTGTAAGGTCAGAATCACATTGTTGGTCAAAAAGTGCTTCTCTCGCTCTGAAAAGCATTTTGCACACATAAAAACTAGAAAAGTCAATATTTCTGTTACTTTCAATGGAAACGTGTTATTATGCTTACAAAAGGGTTATTTAAGCATAAACCACCATTTGGGAGTGAATTCCATTAGTTTTGAGCAATATCAACATTCAAAGGTCAGAATCACATTGGTCAAAAAGTGCTTCTCTCGCTCTGAAAAGCATTTTGCACGCATAAAAACTTGACAAGTGAATATTTCTGTTTCTTTCAATTCAAACGTGTTTTGATGGTTACAAATGGGTTATTTAAGCATAAACCACCATTTGGGAGTGAATTCCATTAGTTTTGAGCAATATCAACATTGTAAGGTTAGAATCGCATTGTTGGTCAAAAAGTGCTTCTCTCGCTCTGAAAAGCATTTTGCACGCATAAAAACTTGACAAGTGAATATTTCTGTTACTTTCAATGGAAACGTGTTATTATGCTTACAAAAGGGTTATTTAAGCATAAACCACCATTTGGGAGTGAATTCCATTAGTTTTGAGCAATATCAACATTCAAAGGTCAGAATCACATTGTTGGTCAAAAAGTGCTTCTCTCGCTCTGAAAAGCATTTTGCACACATAAAAACTAGAAAAGTGAATATTTCTGTTACTTTCAATGGAAACGTGTTATTATGCTTACAAAAGGGTTATTTAAGCATAAACCACCATTTGGGAGTGAATTCCATTAGTTTTGAGCAATATCAACATTGTAAGGTTAGAATTTCATTGTTGGTCAAAAAGTGCTTCTCTCGCTCTGAAAAGCATTTTGCACGCATAAAAACTTGACAAGTGAATATTTCTGTTTCTTTCAATTCAAACGTGTTTTGATGGTTACAAATGGGTTATTTAAGCATAAACCACCATTTGGGAGTGAATTCCATTAGTTTTGAGCAATATCAACATTCAAAGGTCAGAATCACATTGTTGGTCTAAAAGTATTTCTGTTTCTTTCAATTCAAACGTGTTTTGATGGTTACAAATGGGTTATTTAAGCATAAACCACCATTTGGGAGTGAATTCCATTAGTTTTGAGCAATATCAACATTCAAAGGTCAGAATCACATTGTTGGTCTAAAAGTGCTTCTCTCGCTCTGAAAAGCATTTTGCACACATAAAAACTAGAAAAGTCAATATTTCTGTTACTTTCAATGGAAACGTGTTATTATGCTTACAAAAGGGTTATTTAAGCATAAACCACCATTTGGGAGTGAATTCCATTAGTTTTGAGCAATATCAACATTCAAAGGTCAGAATCACATTGTTGGTCAAAAAGTGCTTCTCTCGCTCTGAAAAGCATTTTGCACACATAAAAACTAGAAAAGTGAATAGTTCTGTTCATGTCAATGCAAACGTGTTATTATGCTTACAAAAGGGTTATTTAAGCATAAACCACCATTTGGGAGTGAATTCCATTAGTTTTGAGCAATATCAACATTCAAAGGTCAGAATCACATTGTTGGTCTAAAAGTGCTTCTCTCGCTCTGAAAAGCATTTTGCACGCATAAAAACTTGACAAGTGAATATTTCTGTTTCTTTCAGTTCAAACGTGTTATTATGCTTACAAAAGGGTTATTTAAGCATAAACCACCATTTGGGAGTGAATTCCATTAGTTTTGAGCAATATCAACATTCAAAGGTCAGAATCACATTGTTGGTCAAAAAAGTGCTTCTCTCGCTCTGAAAAGCATTTTGCACACTTAAAAACTAGAAAAGTGAATATTTCTGTTACTTTCAATGGAAACGTGTTATTATGCTTACAAAAGGGTTATTTAAGCATAAACCACCATTTGGGAGTGAATTCCATTAGTTTTGAGCAATATCAACATTCAAAGGTCAGAATCACATTGTTGGTCAAAAAGTGCTTCTCTCGCTCTGAAAAGCATTTTGCACACATAAAAACTAGAAAAGTGAATAGTTCTGTTCATGTCAATGCAAACGTGTTATTATGCTTACAAAAGGGTTATTTAAGCATAAACCACCATTTGGGAGTGAATTCCATTAGTTTTGAGCAATATCAACATTCAAAGGTCAGAATCACATTGTTGGTCAAAAAGTGCTTCTCTCGCTCTGAAAAGCATTTTGCACGCATAAAAACTTGACAAGTGAATATTTCTGTTTCTTTCAATTCAAACGTGTTTTGATGGTTACAAATGGGTTATTTAAGCACAAACCACCATTTGGGAGTGAATTCCATTAGTTTTGAGCAATATCAACATTGTAAGGTCAGAATCACATTGTTGGTCAAAAAGTGCTTCTCTCGCTCTGAAAAGCATTTTGCACACATAAAAACTAGAAAAGTCAATATTTCTGTTACTTTCAATGGAAACGTGTTATTATGCTTACAAAAGGGTTATTTAAGCATAAACCACCATTTGGGAGTGAATTCCATTAGTTTTGAGCAATATCAACATTCAAAGGTCAGAATCACATTGTTGGTCAAAAAGTGCTTCTCTCGCTCTGAAAAGCATTTTGCACGCATAAAAACTTGACAAGTGAATATTTCTGTTTCTTTCAATTCAAACGTTTTTTGATGGTTACAAATGGGTTATTTAAGCATAAACCACCATTTGGGAGTGAATTCCATTAGTTTTGAGCAATATCAACATTGTAAGGTTAGAATCGCATTGTTGGTCAAAAAGTGCTTCTCTCGCTCTGAAAAGCATTTTGCACGCATAAAAACTTGACAAGTGAATATTTCTGTTACTTTCAATGGAAACGTGTTATTATGCTTACAAAAGGGTTATTTAAGCATAAACCACCATTTGGGAGTGAATTCCATTAGTTTTGAGCAATATCAACATTCAAAGGTCAGAATCACATTGTTGGTCAAAAAGTGCTTCTCTCGCTCTGAAAAGCATTTTGCACACATAAAAACTAGAAAAGTGAATATTTCTGTTACTTTCAATGGAAACGTGTTATTATGCTTACAAAAGGGTTATTTAAGCATAAACCACCATTTGGGAGTGAATTCCATTAGTTTTGAGCAATATCAACATTGTAAGGTTAGAATTTCATTGTTGGTCAAAAAGTGCTTCTCTCGCTCTGAAAAGCATTTTGCACGCATAAAAACTTGACAAGTGAATATTTCTGTTTCTTTCAATTCAAACGTGTTTTGATGGTTACAAATGGGTTATTTAAGCATAAACCACCATTTGGGAGTGAATTCCATTAGTTTTGAGCAATATCAACATTCAAAGGTCAGAATCACATTGTTGGTCTAAAAGTATTTCTGTTTCTTTCAATTCAAACGTGTTTTGATGGTTACAAATGGGTTATTTAAGCATAAACCACCATTTGGGAGTGAATTCCATTAGTTTTGAGCAATATCAACATTCAAAGGTCAGAATCACATTGTTGGTCTAAAAGTGCTTCTCTCGCTCTGAAAAGCATTTTGCACACATAAAAACTAGAAAAGTCAATATTTCTGTTACTTTCAATGGAAACGTGTTATTATGCTTACAAAAGGGTTATTTAAGCATAAACCACCATTTGGGAGTGAATTCCATTAGTTTTGAGCAATATCAACATTCAAAGGTCAGAATCACATTGTTGGTCAAAAAGTGCTTCTCTCGCTCTGAAAAGCATTTTGCACACATAAAAACTAGAAAAGTGAATAGTTCTGTTCATGTCAATGCAAACGTGTTATTATGCTTACAAAAGGGTTATTTAAGCATAAACCACCATTTGGGAGTGAATTCCATTAGTTTTGAGCAATATCAACATTCAAAGGTCAGAATCACATTGTTGGTCAAAAAAGTGCTTCTCTCGCTCTGAAAAGCATTTTGCACACTTAAAAACTAGAAAAGTGAATATTTCTGTTACTTTCAATGGAAACGTGTTATTATGCTTACAAAAGGGTTATTTAAGCATAAACCACCATTTGGGAGTGAATTCCATTAGTTTTGAGCAATATCAACATTCAAAGGTCAGAATCACATTGTTGGTCAAAAAGTGCTTCTCTCGCTCTGAAAAGCATTTTGCACACATAAAAACTAGAAAAGTGAATAGTTCTGTTCATGTCAATGCAAACGTGTTATTATGCTTACAAAAGGGTTATTTAAGCATAAACCACCATTTGGGAGTGAATTCCATTAGTTTTGAGCAATATCAACATTCAAAGGTCAGAATCACATTGTTGGTCAAAAAGTGCTTCTCTCGCTCTGAAAAGCATTTTGCACGCATAAAAACTTGACAAGTGAATATTTCTGTTTCTTTCAATTCAAACGTGTTTTGATGGTTACAAATGGGTTATTTAAGCACAAACCACCATTTGGGAGTGAATTCCATTAGTTTTGAGCAATATCAACATTGTAAGGTTAGAATCGCATTGTTGGTCAAAAAGTGCTTCTCTCGCTCTGAAAAGCATTTTGCACGCATAAAAACTTGACAAGTGAATATTTCTGTTTCTTTCAATTCAAACGTGTTTTGATGGTTACAAATGGGTTATTTAAGCATAAACCACCATTTGGGAGTGAATTCCATTAGTTTTGAGCAATATCAACATTCAAAGGTCAGAATCACATTGTTGGTCTAAAAGTGCTTCTCTCGCTCTGAAAAGCATTTTGCACGCATAAAAACTTGACAAGTGAATATTTCTGTTTCTTTCAATTCAAACGTGTTTTGATGGTTACAAATGGGTTATTTAAGCATAAACCACCATTTGGGAGTGAATTCCATTAGTTTTGAGCAATATCAACATTCAAAGGTCAGAATCACATTGTTGGTCTAAAAGTGCTTCTCTCGCTCTGAAAAGCATTTTGCACACATAAAAACTAGAAAAGTCAATATTTCTGTTACTTTCAATGGAAACGTGTTATTATGCTTACAAAAGGGTTATTTAAGCATAAACCACCATTTGGGAGTGAATTCCATTAGTTTTGAGCAATATCAACATTCAAAGGTCAGAATCACATTGTTGGTCAAAAAGTGCTTCTCTCGCTTTGAAAAGCATTTTGCACACATAAAAACTAGAAAAGTGAATAGTTCTGTTCATGTCAATGCAAACGTGTTATTATGCTTACAAAAGGGTTATTTAAGCATAAACCACCATTTGGGAGTGAATTCCATTAGTTTTGAGCAATATCAACATTCAAAGGTCAGAATCACATTGTTGGTCTAAAAGTGCTTCTCTCGCTCTGAAAAGCATTTTGCACGCATAAAAACTTGACAAGTGAATATTTCTGTTTCTTTCAGTTCAAACGTGTTATTATGCTTACAAAAGGGTTATTTAAGCATAAACCACCATTTGGGAGTGAATTCCATTAGTTTTGAGCAATATCAACATTCAAAGGTCAGAATCACATTGTTGGTCAAAAAAGTGCTTCTCTCGCTCTGAAAAGCATTTTGCACACTTAAAAACTAGAAAAGTGAATATTTCTGTTACTTTCAATGGAAACGTGTTATTATGCTTACAAAAGGGTTATTTAAGCATAAACCACCATTTGGGAGTGAATTCCATTAGTTTTGAGCAATATCAACATTCAAAGGTCAGAATCACATTGTTGGTCAAAAAGTGCTTCTCTCGCTCTGAAAAGCATTTTGCACACATAAAAACTAGAAAAGTGAATAGTTCTGTTCATGTCAATGCAAACGTGTTATTATGCTTACAAAAGGGTTATTTAAGCATAAACCACCATTTGGGAGTGAATTCCATTAGTTTTGAGCAATATCAACATTCAAAGGTCAGAATCACATTGTTGGTCAAAAAGTGCTTCTCTCGCTCTGAAAAGCATTTTGCACGCATAAAAACTTGACAAGTGAATATTTCTGTTTCTTTCAATTCAAACGTGTTTTGATGGTTACAAATGGGTTATTTAAGCACAAACCACCATTTGGGAGTGAATTCCATTAGTTTTGAGCAATATCAACATTGTAAGGTCAGAATCACATTGTTGGTCAAAAAGTGCTTCTCTCGCTCTGAAAAGCATTTTGCACACATAAAAACTAGAAAAGTCAATATTTCTGTTACTTTCAATGGAAACGTGTTATTATGCTTACAAAAGGGTTATTTAAGCATAACCACCATTTGGGAGTGAATTTCCATTAGTTTTGAGCAATATCAACATTCAAAGGTCAGAATCACATTGTTGGTCAAAAAGTGCTTCTCTCGCTCTGAAAAGCATTTTGCACGCATAAAAACTTGACAAGTGAATATTTCTGTTTCTTTCAATTCAAACGTTTTTTGATGGTTACAAATGGGTTATTTAAGCATAAACCACCATTTGGGAGTGAATTCCATTAGTTTTGAGCAATATCAACATTGTAAGGTTAGAATCGCATTGTTGGTCAAAAAGTGCTTCTCTCGCTCTGAAAAGCATTTTGCACGCATAAAAACTTGACAAGTGAATATTTCTGTTACTTTCAATGGAAACGTGTTATTATGCTTACAAAAGGGTTATTTAAGCATAAAACCACATTTGGGAGTGAATTCCATTAGTTTTGAGCAATATCAACATTCAAAGGTCAGAATCACATTGTTGGTCAAAAAGTGCTTCTCTCGCTCTGAAAAGCATTTTGCACACATAAAAACTAGAAAAGTGAATATTTCTGTTACTTTCAATGGAAACGTGTTATTATGCTTACAAAAGGGTTATTTAAGCATAAACCACCATTTGGGAGTGAATTCCATTAGTTTTGAGCAATAATCAACATTGTAAGGTTAGAATTTCATTGTTGGTCAAAAAGTGCTTCTCTCGCTCTGAAAAGCATTTTGCACGCATAAAAACTTGACAAGTGAATATTTCTGTTTCTTTCAATTCAAAACGTGTTTTGATGGTTACAAATGGGGTTATTTAAGCATAAACCACCATTTGGGAGTGAATTCCATTAGTTTTGAGCAATATCAACATTCAAAGGTCAGAATCACATTGTTGGTCTAAAAGTATTTCTGTTTCTTTCAATTCAAACGTGTTTTGATGGTTACAAATGGGTTATTTAAGCATAAACCACCATTTGGGAGTGAATTCCATTAGTTTTGAGCAATATCAACATTCAAAGGTCAGAATCACATTGTTGGTCTAAAAGTGCTTCTCTCGCTCTGAAAAGCATTTTGCACACATAAAAACTAGAAAAGTCAATATTTCTGTTACTTTCAATGGAAACGTGTTATTATGCTTACAAAAGGGTTATTTAAGCATAAACCACCATTTGGGAGTGAATTCCATTAGTTTTGAGCAATATCAACATTCAAGGTCAGAATCACATTGTTGGTCAAAAAGTGCTTCTCTCGCTCTGAAAAGCATTTTGCACACATAAAAACTAGAAAAGTGAATAGTTCTGTTCATGTCAATGCAAACGTGTTATTATGCTTACAAAAGGGTTATTTAAGCATAAACCACCATTTGGGAGTGAATTCCATTAGTTTTTGAGCAATATCAACATTCAAAGGTCCAGAATCACATTGTTGGTCAAAAAAGTGCTTCTCTCGCTCTGAAAAGCATTTTGCACACTTAAAAAACTAGAAAAGTGAATATTTCTGTTACTTTCAATGGAAACGTGTTATTATGCTTACAAAAGGGTTATTTAAGCATAAACCACCATTTGGGAGTGAATTCCATTAGTTTGAGCAATATCAACATTCAAAGGTCAGAATCACATTGTTGGTCAAAAAGTGCTTCTCTCGCTCTGAAAAGCATTTTGCACACATAAAAACTAGAAAAGTGAATAGTTCTGTTCATGTCAATGCAAACGTGTTATTATGCTTACAAAGGGTTATTAAGCATAAACCACCATTTGGGAGTGAATTCCATTAGTTTTGAGCAATATCAACATTCAAAGGTCAGAATCACATTGTTGGTCAAAAAGTGCTTCTCTCGCTCTGAAAAGCATTTTGCACGCATAAAAACTTGACAAGTGAATATTTCTGTTTCTTTCAATTCAAACGTGTTTTGATGGTTACAAATGGGTTATTTAAGCACAAACCACCATTTGGGAGTGAATTCCATTATTTTGAGCAATATCACCATTGTAAGGTTAGAATCGCATTGTTGGTCAAAAGTGCTTCTCTCGCTCTGAAAAGCATTTTGCACGCATAAAAACTTGACAAGTGAATATTTCTGTTTCTTTCAATTCAAACGTGTTTTGATGGTTACAAATGGGTTATTTAAGCATAAACCACCATTTGGGAGTGAATTCCATTAGTTTTGAGCAATATCAACATTCAAAGGTCAGAATCACATTGTTGGTCTAAAAGTGCTTCTCTCGCTCTGAAAAGCATTTTGCACGCATAAAAACTTGACAAGTGAATATTTCTGTTTCTTTCAATTCAAACGTGTTTTGATGGTTACAAATGGGTTATTTAAGCATAAACCACCATTTGGGAGTGAATTCCATTAGTTTTGAGCAATATCAACATTCAAAGGTCAGAATCACATTGTTGGTCTAAAAGTGCTTCTCTCGCTCTGAAAAGCATTTTGCACACATAAAAACTAGAAAAGTCAATATTTCTGTTACTTTCAATGGAAACGTGTTATTATGCTTACAAAAGGGTTATTTAAGCATAAACCACCATTTGGGAGTGAATTCATTAGTTTTGAGCAATATCAACATTCAAAGGTCAGAATCACATTGTTGGTCTAAAAGTGCTTCTCTCGCTCTGAAAAGCATTTTGCACGCATAAAAACTTGACAAGTGAATATTTCTGTTTCTTTCAGTTCAAACGTGTTATTATGCTTACAAAAGGGTTATTTAAGCATAAACCACCATTTGGAGTGAATTCCATTAGTTTGAGCAATATCAACATTCAAAGGTCAGAATCACATTGTTGGTCAAAAAAGTGCTTCTCTCGCTCTGAAAAGCATTTTGCACACTTAAAAACTAGAAAAGTGAATATTTCTGTTACTTTCAATGGAAACGTGTATTATGCTTACAAAAGGGTTATTTAAGCATAAACCACCATTTGGGAGTGAATTCCATTAGTTTTGAGCAATATCAACATTCAAAGGTCAGAATCACATTGTTGGTCAAAAAGTGCTTCTCTCGCTCTGAAAAGCATTTTGCCACATAAAAACTAGAAAAGTGAATAGTTCTGTTCATGTCAATGCAAACGTGTTATTATGCTTACAAAAGGGTTATTTAAGCATAAACCACCATTTGGGAGTGAATCCATTAGTTTTGAGCAATATCAACATTCAAAGGTCAGAATCACATTGTTGGTCAAAAGTGCTTCTCTCGCTCTGAAAAGCATTTTGCACACATAAAAACTAGAAAAGTGAATATTTCTGTACTTTCAATGGAAACGTGTTATTATGCTTACAAAAGGGTTATTTAAGCATAAACCACCATTTGGGAGTGAATTCATTAGTTTTGAGCAATATCAACATTCAAAGGTCAGAATCACATTGTTGGTCAAAAAGTGCTTCTCTCGCTCTGAAAGCATTTTGCACACATAAAAACTAGAAAAGTGAATATTTCTGTTACTTTCAAATGGAAACGTGTTATTATGCTTACAAAAGGGTTATTTAAGCATAAACCACCATTTGGGAGTGAATTCCATTAGTTTTGAGCAATATCAACATTCAAAGGTCAGAATCACATTGTTGGTCAAAAGTGCTTCTCTCGCTCTGAAAAGCATTTTGCACACTAAAAACTAGAAAAGTGAATATTTTCTGTTACTTTCAATGGAAACGTGTTATTATGCTTACAAAAGGGTTATTTAAGCATAAACCACCATTTGGGAGTGAATTCCATTAGTTTTGAGCAATATCAACATTCAAAGGTCAGAATCACATTGTTGGTCAAAAAGTGCTTCTCTCGCTCTGAAAAGCATTTTGCACACATAAAAACTAGAAAAGTGAATAGTTCTGTTCATGTCAATGCAAACGTGTTATTATGCTTACAAAAGGGTTATTTAAGCATAAACCACCATTTGGGAGTGAATTCCATTAGTTTTGAGCAATATCAACATTCAAAGGTCAGAATCACATTGTTGGTCTAAAAGTGCTTCTCTCGCTCTGAAAAGCATTTTGCACACATAAAAACTAGAAAAGTCAATATTTCTGTTACTTTCAATGGAAACGTGTTATTATGCTTACAAAAGGGTTATTTAAGCATAAACCACCATTTGGGAGTGTATTCCATTAGTTTTGAGCAATATCAACATTCAAAGGTCAGAATCACATTGTTGGTCAAAAAGTGCTTCTCTCGCTCTGAAAAGCATTTTGCACACATAAAAACTAGAAAAGTGAATATTTCTGTTACTTTCAATGGAAACGTGTTATTATGCTTACAAAAGGGTTATTTAAGCATAAACCACCATTTGGGAGTGAATTCCATTAGTTTTGAGCAATATCAACATTCAAAGGTCAGAATCACATTGTTGGTCAAAAAGTGCTTCTCTCGCTCTGAAAAGCATTTTGCACGCATAAAAACTTGACAAGTGAATATTTCTGTTTCTTTCAATTCAAACGTGTTTTGATGGTTACAAATGGGTTATTTAAGCATAAACCACCATTTGGGAGTGAATTCCATTAGTTTTGAGCAATATCAACATTGTAAGGTTAGAATCGCATTGTTGGTCAAAAAGTGCTTCTCTCGCTCTGAAAAGCATTTTGCACGCATAAAAACTTGACAAGTGAATATTTCTGTTTCTTTCAATTCAAACGTGTTATTATGCTTACAAAAGGGTTATTTAAGCATAAACCACCATTTGGGAGTGAATTCCATTAGTTTTGAGCAATATCAACATTGTAAGGTCAGAATCACATTGTTGGTCAAAAAGTGCTTCTCTCGCTCTGAAAAGCATTTTGCACACATAAAAACTAGAAAAGTCAATATTTCTGTTACTTTCAATGGAAACGTGTTATTATGCTTACAAAAGGGTTATTTAAGCATAAACCACCATTTGGGAGTGAATTCCATTAGTTTTGAGCAATATCAACATTGTAAGGTTAGAATCGCATTGTTGGTCAAAAAGTGCTTCTCTCGCTCTGAAAAGCATTTTGCACGCATAAAAACTTGACAAGTGAATATTTCTGTTACTTTCAATGGAAACGTGTTATTATGCTTACAAAAGGGTTATTTAAGCATAAACCACCATTTGGGAGTGAATTCCATTAGTTTTGAGCAATATCAACATTCAAAGGTCAGAATCACATTGTTGGTCAAAAAGTGCTTCTCTCGCTCTGAAAAGCATTTTGCACACATAAAAACTAGAAAAGTGAATATTTCTGTTACTTTCAATGGAAACGTGTTATTATGCTTACAAAAGGGTTATTTAAGCATAAACCACCATTTGGGAGTGAATTCCATTAGTTTTGAGCAATATCAACATTGTAAGGTTAGAATTTCATTGTTAGTCAAAAAGTGCTTCTCTCGCTCTGAAAAGCATTTTGCACGCATAAAAACTTGACAAGTGAATATTTCTGTTTCTTTCAATTCAAACGTGTTTTGATGGTTACAAATGGGTTATTTAAGCATAAACCACCATTTGGGAGTGAATTCCATTAGTTTTGAGCAATATCAACATTCAAAGGTCAGAATCACATTGTTGGTCTAAAAGTATTTCTGTTTCTTTCAATTCAAACGTGTTTTGATGGTTACAAATGGGTTATTTAAGCATAAACCACCATTTGGGAGTGAATTCCATTAGTTTTGAGCAATATCAACATTCAAAGGTCAGAATCACATTGTTGGTCTAAAAGTGCTTCTCTCGCTCTGAAAAGCATTTTGCACACATAAAAACTAGAAAAGTCAATATTTCTGTTACTTTCAATGGAAACGTGTTATTATGCTTACAAAAGGGTTATTTAAGCATAAACCACCATTTGGGAGTGAATTCCATTAGTTTTGAGCAATATCAACATTCAAAGGTCAGAATCACATTGTTGGTCAAAAAGTGCTTCTCTCGCTCTGAAAAGCATTTTGCACACATAAAAACTAGAAAAGTGAATAGTTCTGTTCATGTCAATGCAAACGTGTTATTATGCTTACAAAAGGGTTATTTAAGCATAAACCACCATTTGGGAGTGAATTCCATTAGTTTTGAGCAATATCAACATTCAAAGGTCAGAATCACATTGTTGGTCTAAAAGTGCTTCTCTCGCTCTGAAAAGCATTTTGCACGCATAAAAACTTGACAAGTGAATATTTCTGTTTCTTTCAGTTCAAACGTGTTATTATGCTTACAAAAGGGTTATTTAAGCATAAACCACCATTTGGGAGTGAATTCCATTAGTTTTGAGCAATATCAACATTCAAAGGTCAGAATCACATTGTTGGTCAAAAAAGTGCTTCTCTCGCTCTGAAAAGCATTTTGCACACTTAAAAACTAGAAAAGTGAATATTTCTGTTACTTTCAATGGAAACGTGTTATTATGCTTACAAAAGGGTTATTTAAGCATAAACCACCATTTGGGAGTGAATTCCATTAGTTTTGAGCAATATCAACATTCAAAGGTCAGAATCACATTGTTGGTCAAAAAGTGCTTCTCTCGCTCTGAAAAGCATTTTGCACACATAAAAACTAGAAAAGTGAATAGTTCTGTTCATGTCAATGCAAACGTGTTATTATGCTTACAAAAGGGTTATTTAAGCATAAACCACCATTTGGGAGTGAATTCCATTAGTTTTGAGCAATATCAACATTCAAAGGTCAGAATCACATTGTTGGTCAAAAAGTGCTTCTCTCGCTCTGAAAAGCATTTTGCACGCATAAAAACTTGACAAGTGAATATTTCTGTTTCTTTCAATTCAAACGTGTTTTGATGGTTACAAATGGGTTATTTAAGCACAAACCACCATTTGGGAGTGAATTCCATTAGTTTTGAGCAATATCAACATTGTAAGGTTAGAATCGCATTGTTGGTCAAAAGTGCTTCTCTCGCTCTGAAAAGCATTTTGCACGCATAAAAACTTGACAAGTGAATATTTCTGTTTCTTTCAATTCAAACGTGTTTTGATGGTTACAAATGGGTTATTTAAGCATAAACCACCATTTGGGAGTGAATTCCATTAGTTTTGAGCAATATCAACATTCAAAGGTCAGAATCACATTGTTGGTCTAAAAGTGCTTCTCTCGCTCTGAAAAGCATTTTGCACGCATAAAAACTTGACAAGTGAATATTTCTGTTTCTTTCAATTCAAACGTGTTTTGATGGTTACAAATGGGTTATTTAAGCATAAACCACCATTTGGGAGTGAATTCCATTAGTTTTGAGCAATATCAACATTCAAAGGTCAGAATCACATTGTTGGTCTAAAAGTGCTTCTCTCGCTCTGAAAAGCATTTTGCACACATAAAAACTAGAAAAGTCAATATTTCTGTTACTTTCAATGGAAACGTGTTATTATGCTTACAAAAGGGTTATTTAAGCATAAACCACCATTTGGGAGTGAATTCCATTAGTTTTGAGCAATATCAACATTCAAAGGTCAGAATCACATTGTTGGTCAAAAAGTGCTTCTCTCGCTCTGAAAAGCATTTTGCACACATAAAAACTAGAAAAGTGAATAGTTCTGTTCATGTCAATGCAAACGTGTTATTATGCTTACAAAAGGGTTATTTAAGCATAAACCACCATTTGGGAGTGAATTCCATTAGTTTTTGAGCAATATCAACATTCAAAGGTCAGAATCACATTGTTGGTCTAAAAGTGCTTCTCTCGCTCTGAAAAGCATTTTGCACGCATAAAAACTTGACAAGTGAATATTTCTGTTTCTTTCAGTTCAAACGTGTTATTATGCTTACAAAAAGGGTTATTTAAGCATAAACCACCATTTGGGAGTGAATTCCATTAGTTTTGAGCAATATCAACATTCAAAGGTCAGAATCACATTGTTGGTCAAAAAAGTGCTTCTCTCGCTCTGAAAAGCATTTTGCACACTTAAAAACTAGAAAAGTGAATATTTCTGTTACTTTCAATGGAAACGTGTTATTATGCTTACAAAAGGGTTATTTAAGCATAAACCACCATTTGGGAGTGAATTCCATTAGTTTTGAGCAATATCAACATTCAAAGGTCAGAATCACATTGTTGGTCAAAAAGTGCTTCTCTCGCTCTGAAAAGCATTTTGCACACATAAAAACTAGAAAAGTGAATAGTTCTGTTCATGTCAATGCAAACGTGTTATTATGCTTACAAAAGGGTTATTTAAGCATAAACCACCATTTGGGAGTGAATTCCATTAGTTTTGAGCAATATCAACATTCAAAGGTCAGAATCACATTGTTGGTCTAAAAGTGCTTCTCTCGCTCTGAAAAGCATTTTGCACACATAAAAACTAGAAAAGTGAATATTTCTGTTACTTTCAATGGAAACGTGTTATTATGCTTACAAAAGGGTTATTTAAGCATAAACCACCATTTGGGAGTGAATTCCATTAGTTTTGAGCAATATCAACATTCAAAGGTCAGAATCACATTGTTGGTCAAAAAGTGCTTCTCTCGCTCTGAAAAGCATTTTGCACACATAAAAACTAGAAAAGTGAATATTTCTGTTACTTTCAATGGAAACGTGTTATTATGCTTACAAAAGGGTTATTTAAGCATAAACCACCATTTGGGAGTGAATTCCATTAGTTTTGAGCAATATCAACATTCAAAGGTCAGAATCACATAGTTGGTCAAAAAGTGCTTCTCTCGCTCTGAAAAGCATTTTGCACACTTAAAAACTAGAAAAGTGAATATTTCTGTTACTTTCAATGGAAACGTGTTATTATGCTTACAAAAGGGTTATTTAAGCATAAACCACCATTTGGGAGTGAATTCCATTAGTTTGAGCAATATCAACATTCAAAGGTCAGAATCACATTGTTGGTCAAAAAGTGCTTCTCTCGCTCTGAAAAGCATTTTGCACACATAAAAACTAGAAAAGTGAATAGTTCTGTTCATGTCAATGCAAACGTGTTATTATGCTTACAAAAGGGTTATTTAAGCATAAACCACCATTTGGGAGTGAATTCCATTAGTTTTGAGCAATATCAACATTCAAAGGTCAGAATCACATTGTTGGTCTAAAAGTGCTTCTCTCGCTCTGAAAAGCATTTTGCACACATAAAAACTAGAAAAGTCAATATTTCTGTTACTTTCAATGGAAACGTGTTATTATGCTTACAAAAGGGTTATTTAAGCATAAACCACCATTTGGGAGTGAATTCCATTAGTTTTGAGCAATATCAACATTCAAAGGTCAGAATCACATTGTTGGTCAAAAAGTGCTTCTCTCGCTCTGAAAAGCATTTTGCACACATAAAAACTAGAAAAGTGAATATTTCTGTTACTTTCAATGGAAACGTGTTATTATGCTTACAAAAGGGTTATTTAAGCATAAACCACCATTTGGGAGTGAATTCCATTAGTTTTGAGCAATATCAACATTCAAAGGTCAGAATCACATTGTTGGTCAAAAAGTGCTTCTCTCGCTCTGAAAAGCATTTTGCACGCATAAAAACTTGACAAGTGAATATTTCTGTTTCTTTCAATTCAAACGTGTTTTGATGGTTACAAATGGGTTATTTAAGCATAAACCACCATTTGGGAGTGAATTCCATTAGTTTTGAGCAATATCAACATTGTAAGGTTAGAATCGCATTGTTGGTCAAAAAGTGCTTCTCTCGCTCTGAAAAGCATTTTGCACGCATAAAAACTTGACAAGTGAATATTTCTGTTTCTTTCAATTCAAACGTGTTATTATGCTTACAAAAGGGTTATTTAAGCATAAACCACCATTTGGGAGTGAATTCCATTAGTTTTGAGCAATATCAACATTGTAAGGTCAGAATCACATTGTTGGTCAAAAAGTGCTTCTCTCGCTCTGAAAAGCATTTTGCACACATAAAAACTAGAAAAGTCAATATTTCTGTTACTTTCAATGGAAACGTGTTATTATGCTTACAAAAGGGTTATTTAAGCATAAACCACCATTTGGGAGTGAATTCCATTAGTTTTGAGCAATATCAACATTCAAAGGTCAGAATCACATTGTTGGTCAAAAAGTGCTTCTCTCGCTCTGAAAAGCATTTTGCACGCATAAAAACTTGACAAGTGAATATTTCTGTTTCTTTCAATTCAAACGTGTTTTGATGGTTACAAATGGGTTATTTAAGCATAAACCACCATTTGGGAGTGAATTCCATTAGTTTTGAGCAATATCAACATTGTAAGGTTAGAATCGCATTGTTGGTCAAAAAGTGCTTCTCTCGCTCTGAAAAGCATTTTGCACGCATAAAAACTTGACAAGTGAATATTTCTGTTTCTTTCAATTCAAACGTGTTATTATGCTTACAAAAGGGTTATTTAAGCATAAACCACCATTTGGGAGTGAATTCCATTAGTTTTGAGCAATATCAACATTCAAAGGTCAGAATCACATTGTTGGTCAAAAAGTGCTTCTCTCGCTCTGAAAAGCATTTTGCACACATAAAAACTAGAAAAGTGAATATTTCTGTTACTTTCAATGGAAACGTGTTATTATGCTTACAAAAGGGTTATTTAAGCATAAACCACCATTTGGGAGTGAATTCCATTAGTTTTGAGCAATATCAACATTGTAAGGTTAGAATTTCATTGTTGGTCAAAAAGTGCTTCTCTCGCTCTGAAAAGCATTTTGCACGCATAAAAACTTGACAAGTGAATATTTCTGTTTCTTTCAATTCAAACGTGTTTTGATGGTTACAAATGGGTTATTTAAGCATAAACCACCATTTGGGAGTGAATTCCATTAGTTTTGAGCAATATCAACATTGTAAGGTCAGAATCACATTGTTGGTCTAAAAGTGCTTCTCTCACTCTGAAAAGCATTTTGCACACATAAAAACTAGAAAAGTCAATATTTCGGTTACTTTCAATGGAAACGTGTTATTATGCTTACAAAAGGGTTATTTAAGCATAAACCACCATTTGGGAGTGAATTCCATTAGTTTTGAGCAATATCAACATTTTAAGGTTAGAATCACATTGTTGGTCAAAAAGTGCTTCTCTCGCTCTGAAAAGCATTTTGCACGCATAAAAACTTGACAAGTGAATATTTCTGTTTCTTTCAATTCAAACGTGTTTTGATGGTTACAAATGGGTTATTTAAGCATAAACCACCATTTGGGAGTGAATTCCATTAGTTTTGAGCAATATCAACATTGTAAGGTTAGAATCGCATTGTTGGTCAAAAAGTGCTTCTCTCGCTCTGAAAAGCATTTTGCACGCATAAAAACTTGACAAGTGAATATTTCTGTTTCTTTCAATTCAAACGTGTTTTGATGGTTACAAATGGGTTATTTAAGCATAAACCACCATTTGGGAGTGAATTCCATTAGTTTTGAGCAATATCAACATTCAAAGGTCAGAATCACATTGTTGGTCTAAAAGTGCTTCTCTCGCTCTGAAAAGCATTTTGCACGCATAAAAACTTGACAAGTGAATATTTCTGTTTCTTTCAATTCAAACGTGTTTTGATGGTTACAAATGGGTTATTTAAGCATAAACCACCATTTGGGAGTGAATTCCATTAGTTTTGAGCAATATCAACATTCAAAGGTCAGAATCACATTGTTGGTCTAAAAGTGCTTCTCTCGCTCTGAAAAGCATTTTGCACACATAAAAACTAGAAAAGTCAATATTTCTGTTACTTTCAATGGAAACGTGTTATTATGCTTACAAAAGGGTTATTTAAGCATAAACCACCATTTGGGAGTGAATTCCATTAGTTTTGAGCAATATCAACATTCAAAGGTCAGAATCACATTGTTGGTCAAAAAGTGCTTCTCTCGCTCTGAAAAGCATTTTGCACACATAAAAACTAGAAAAGTGAATATTTCTGTTACTTTCAATGGAAACGTGTTATTATGCTTACAAAAGGGTTATTTAAGCATAAACCACCATTTGGGAGTGAATTCCATTAGTTTTGAGCAATATCAACATTGTAAGGTTAGAATTTCATTGTTGGTCAAAAAGTGCTTCTCTCGCTCTGAAAAGCATTTTGCACGCATAAAAACTTGACAAGTGAATATTTCTGTTTCTTTCAATTCAAACGTGTTTTGATGGTTACAAATGGGTTATTTAAGCATAAACCACCATTTGGGAGTGAATTCCATTAGTTTTGAGCAATATCAACATTCAAAGGTCAGAATCACATTGTTGGTCTAAAAGTATTTCTGTTTCTTTCAATTCAAACGTGTTTTGATGGTTACAAATGGGTTATTTAAGCATAAACCACCATTTGGGAGTGAATTCCATTAGTTTTGAGCAATATCAACATTCAAAGGTCAGAATCACATTGTTGGTCTAAAAGTGCTTCTCTCGCTCTGAAAAGCATTTTGCACACATAAAAACTAGAAAAGTCAATATTTCTGTTACTTTCAATGGAAACGTGTTATTATGCTTACAAAAGGGTTATTTAAGCATAAACCACCATTTGGGAGTGAATTCCATTAGTTTTGAGCAATATCAACATTCAAAGGTCAGAATCACATTGTTGGTCAAAAAGTGCTTCTCTCGCTCTGAAAAGCATTTTGCACACATAAAAACTAGAAAAGTGAATAGTTCTGTTCATGTCAATGCAAACGTGTTATTATGCTTACAAAAGGGTTATTTAAGCATAAACCACCATTTGGGAGTGAATTCCATTAGTTTTGAGCAATATCAACATTCAAAGGTCAGAATCACATTGTTGGTCTAAAAGTGCTTCTCTCGCTCTGAAAAGCATTTTGCACGCATAAAAACTTGACAAGTGAATATTTCTGTTTCTTTCAATTCAAACGTGTTTTGATGGTTACAAATGGGTTATTTAAGCATAAACCACCATTTGGGAGTGAATTCCATTAGTTTTGAGCAATATCAACATTCAAAGGTCAGAATCACATTGTTGGTCTAAAAGTGCTTCTCTCGCTCTGAAAAGCATTTTGCACGCATAAAAACTTGACAAGTGAATATTTCTGTTTCTTTCAATTCAAACGTGTTTTGATGGTTACAAATGGGTTATTTAAGCATAAACCACCATTTGGGAGTGAATTCCATTAGTTTTGAGCAATATCAACATTCAAAGGTCAGAATCACATTGTTGGTCTAAAAGTGCTTCTCTCGCTCTGAAAAGCATTTTGCACACATAAAAACTAGAAAAGTCAATATTTCTGTTACTTTCAATGGAAACGTGTTATTATGCTTACAAAAGGGTTATTTAAGCATAAACCACCATTTGGGAGTGAATTCCATTAGTTTTGAGCAATATCAACATTCAAAGGTCAGAATCACATTGTTGGTCAAAAAGTGCTTCTCTCGCTCTGAAAAGCATTTTGCACACATAAAAACTAGAAAAGTGAATATTTCTGTTACTTTCAATGGAAACGTGTTATTATGCTTACAAAAGGGTTATTTAAGCATAAACCACCATTTGGGAGTGAATTCCATTAGTTTTGAGCAATATCAACATTGTAAGGTTAGAATTTCATTGTTGGTCAAAAAGTGCTTCTCTCGCTCTGAAAAGCATTTTGCACGCATAAAAACTTGACAAGTGAATATTTCTGTTTCTTTCAATTCAAACGTGTTTTGATGGTTACAAATGGGTTATTTAAGCATAAACCACCATTTGGGAGTGAATTCCATTAGTTTTGAGCAATATCAACATTCAAAGGTCAGAATCACATTGTTGGTCTAAAAGTATTTCTGTTTCTTTCAATTCAAACGTGTTTTGATGGTTACAAATGGGTTATTTAAGCATAAACCACCATTTGGGAGTGAATTCCATTAGTTTTGAGCAATATCAACATTCAAAGGTCAGAATCACATTGTTGGTCTAAAAGTGCTTCTCTCGCTCTGAAAAGCATTTTGCACACATAAAAACTAGAAAAGTCAATATTTCTGTTACTTTCAATGGAAACGTGTTATTATGCTTACAAAAGGGTTATTTAAGCATAAACCACCATTTGGGAGTGAATTCCATTAGTTTTGAGCAATATCAACATTCAAATGTCAGAATCACATTGTTGGTCAAAAAGTGCTTCTCTCGCTCTGAAAAGCATTTTGCACACATAAAAACTAGAAAAGTGAATAGTTCTGTTCATGTCAATGCAAACGTGTTATTATGCTTACAAAAGGGTTATTTAAGCATAAACCACCATTTGGGAGTGAATTCCATTAGTTTTGAGCAATATCAACATTCAAAGGTCAGAATCACATTGTTGGTCTAAAAGTGCTTCTCTCGCTCTGAAAAGCATTTTGCACGCATAAAAACTTGACAAGTGAATATTTCTGTTTCTTTCAGTTCAAACGTGTTATTATGCTTACAAAAGGGTTATTTAAGCATAAACCACCATTTGGGAGTGAATTCCATTAGTTTTGAGCAATATCAACATTCAAAGGTCAGAATCACATTGTTGGTCAAAAAAGTGCTTCTCTCGCTCTGAAAAGCATTTTGCACACTTAAAAACTAGAAAAGTGAATATTTCTGTTACTTTCAATGGAAACGTGTTATTATGCTTACAAAAGGGTTATTTAAGCATAAACCACCATTTGGGAGTGAATTCCATTAGTTTTGAGCAATATCAACATTCAAAGGTCAGAATCACATTGTTGGTCAAAAAGTGCTTCTCTCGCTCTGAAAAGCATTTTGCACACATAAAAACTAGAAAAGTGAATAGTTCTGTTCATGTCAATGCAAACGTGTTATTATGCTTACAAAAGGGTTATTTAAGCATAAACCACCATTTGGGAGTGAATTCCATTAGTTTTGAGCAATATCAACATTCAAAGGTCAGAATCACATTGTTGGTCTAAAAGTGCTTCTCTCGCTCTGAAAAGCATTTTGCACACATAAAAACTAGAAAAGTCAATATTTCTGTTACTTTCAATGGAAACGTGTTATTATGCTTACAAAAGGGTTATTTAAGCATAAACCACCATTTGGGAGTGAATTCCATTAGTTTTGAGCAATATCAACATTCAAAGGTCAGAATCACATTGTTGGTCAAAAAGTGCTTCTCTCGCTCTGAAAAGCATTTTGCACACATAAAAACTAGAAAAGTGAATAGTTCTGTTCATGTCAATGCAAACGTGTTATTATGCTTACAAAAGGGTTATTTAAGCATAAACCACCATTTGGGAGTGAATTCCATTAGTTTTGAGCAATATCAACATTCAAAGGTCAGAATCACATTGTTGGTCTAAAAGTGCTTCTCTCGCTCTGAAAAGCATTTTGCACGCATAAAAACTTGACAAGTGAATATTTCTGTTTCTTTCAGTTCAAACGTGTTATTATGCTTACAAAAGGGTTATTTAAGCATAAACCACCATTTGGGAGTGAATTCCATTAGTTTTGAGCAATATCAACATTCAAAGGTCAGAATCACATTGTTGGTCAAAAAAGTGCTTCTCTCGCTCTGAAAAGCATTTTGCACACTTAAAAACTAGAAAAGTGAATATTTCTGTTACTTTCAATGGAAACGTGTTATTATGCTTACAAAAGGGTTATTTAAGCATAAACCACCATTTGGGAGTGAATTCCATTAGTTTTGAGCAATATCAACATTCAAAGGTCAGAATCACATTGTTGGTCAAAAAGTGCTTCTCTCGCTCTGAAAAGCATTTTGCACACATAAAAACTAGAAAAGTGAATAGTTCTGTTCATGTCAATGCAAACGTGTTATTATGCTTACAAAAGGGTTATTTAAGCATAAACCACCATTTGGGAGTGAATTCCATTAGTTTTGAGCAATATCAACATTCAAAGGTCAGAATCACATTGTTGGTCAAAAAGTGCTTCTCTCGCTCTGAAAAGCATTTTGCACGCATAAAAACTTGACAAGTGAATATTTCTGTTTCTTTCAATTCAAACGTGTTTTGATGGTTACAAATGGGTTATTTAAGCACAAACCACCATTTGGGAGTGAATTCCATTAGTTTTGAGCAATATCAACATTGTAAGGTTAGAATCGCATTGTTGGTCAAAAAGTGCTTCTCTCGCTCTGAAAAGCATTTTGCACGCATAAAAACTTGACAAGTGAATATTTCTGTTTCTTTCAATTCAAACGTGTTTTGATGGTTACAAATGGGTTATTTAAGCATAAACCACCATTTGGGAGTGAATTCCATTAGTTTTGAGCAATATCAACATTCAAAGGTCAGAATCACATTGTTGGTCTAAAAGTGCTTCTCTCGCTCTGAAAAGCATTTTGCACGCATAAAAACTTGACAAGTGAATATTTCTGTTTCTTTCAGTTCAAACGTGTTATTATGCTTACAAAAGGGTTATTTAAGCATAAACCACCATTTGGGAGTGAATTCCATTAGTTTTGAGCAATATCAACATTCAAAGGTCAGAATCACATTGTTGGTCAAAAAAGTGCTTCTCTCGCTCTGAAAAGCATTTTGCACACTTAAAAACTAGAAAAGTGAATATTTCTGTTACTTTCAATGGAAACGTGTTATTATGCTTACAAAAGGGTTATTTAAGCATAAACCACCATTTGGGAGTGAATTCCATTAGTTTTGAGCAATATCAACATTCAAAGGTCAGAATCACATTGTTGGTCAAAAAGTGCTTCTCTCGCTCTGAAAAGCATTTTGCACACATAAAAACTAGAAAAGTGAATAGTTCTGTTCATGTCAATGCAAACGTGTTATTATGCTTACAAAAGGGTTATTTAAGCATAAGCATAAACCACCATTTGGGAGTGAATTCCATTAGTTTTGAGCAATATCAACATTCAAAGGTCAGAATCACATTGTTGGTCTAAAGTGCTTCTCTCGCTCTGAAAAGCATTTTGCACACATAAAAACTAGAAAAGTGAATATTTCTGTTACTTTCAATGGAAACGTGTTATTATGCTTACAAATGGGTTATTTAAGCATAAACCACCATTTGGGAGTGAATTCATTAGTTTTGAGCAATATCAACATTTAAGGTTAGAATCGCATTGTTGGTCAAAAAGTGCTTCTCTCGCTCTGAAAAGCATTTTGCACACATAAAAACTAGAAAAGTGAATATTTCTGTTACTTTCAATGAAACGTGTTATTATGCTTACAAAAGGGTTATTTAAGCATAAACCACCATTTGGGAGTGAATTCCATAGTTTTTGAGCAATATCAACATTCAAAGGTCAGAATCACATTGTTGGTCAAAAGTGCTTCTCTCGCTCTGAAAAGCATTTTGCACACTTAAAAACTAGAAAAGTGAATATTTCTGTTACTTTCAATGGAAACGTGTTATTATGCTTAGAAAAGGGTTATTTAAGCATAACCACCATTTGGGAGTGAATTCCATTAGTTTTGAGCAATATCAACATTCAAAGGTCAGAATCACATTGTTGGTCAAAAAGTGCTTCTCTCGCTCTGAAAAGCATTTTGCACACATAAAAACTAGAAAGTGAATAGTTCTGTTCATGTCAATGCAAACGTGTTATTATGCTTACAAAAGGGTTATTTAAGCATAAACCACCATTTGGGAGTGAATTCCATTAGTTTTGAGCAATATCAACATTCAAAGGTCAGAATCACATTGTTGGTCTAAAAGTGCTTCTCTCGCTCTGAAAAGCATTTTGCACACATAAAAACTAGAAAAGTCAATATTTCTGTTACTTTCAATGGAAACGTGTTATTATGCTTACAAAAGGGTTATTTAAGCATAAACCACCATTTGGGAGTGAATTCCATTAGTTTTGAGCAATATCAACATTCAAAGGTCAGAATCACATTGTTGGTCAAAAAGTGCTTCTCTCGCTCTGAAAAGCATTTTGCACACATAAAAACTAGAAAAGTGAATATTTCTGTTACTTTCAATGGAAACGTGTTATTATGCTTACAAAAGGGTTATTTAAGCATAAACCACCATTTGGGAGTGAATTCCATTAGTTTTGAGCAATATCAACATTCAAAGGTCAGAATCACATTGTTGGTCAAAAAGTGCTTCTCTCGCTCTGAAAAGCATTTTGCACGCATAAAAACTTGACAAGTGAATATTTCTGTTTCTTTCAATTCAAACGTGTTTTGATGGTTACAAATGGGTTATTTAAGCATAAACCACCATTTGGGAGTGAATTCCATTAGTTTTGAGCAATATCAACATTGTAAGGTTAGAATCGCATTGTTGGTCAAAAAGTGCTTCTCTCGCTCTGAAAAGCATTTTGCACGCATAAAAACTTGACAAGTGAATATTTCTGTTTCTTTCAATTCAAACGTGTTATTATGCTTACAAAAGGGTTATTTAAGCATAAACCACCATTTGGGAGTGAATTCCATTAGTTTTGAGCAATATCAACATTGTAAGGTCAGAATCACATTGTTGGTCAAAAAGTGCTTCTCTCGCTCTGAAAAGCATTTTGCACACATAAAAACTAGAAAAGTCAATATTTCTGTTACTTTCAATGGAAACGTGTTATTATGCTTACAAAAGGGTTATTTAAGCATAAACCACCATTTGGGAGTGAATTCCATTAGTTTTGAGCAATATCAACATTCAAAGGTCAGAATCACATTGTTGGTCAAAAAGTGCTTCTCTCGCTCTGAAAAGCATTTTGCACGCATAAAAACTTGACAAGTGAATATTTCTGTTTCTTTCAATTCAAACGTGTTTTGATGGTTACAAATGGGTTATTTAAGCATAAACCACCATTTGGGAGTGAATTCCATTAGTTTTGAGCAATATCAACATTGTAAGGTTAGAATCGCATTGTTGGTCAAAAAGTGCTTCTCTCGCTCTGAAAAGCATTTTGCACGCATAAAAACTTGACAAGTGAATATTTCTGTTACTTTCAATGGAAACGTGTTATTATGCTTACAAAAGGGTTATTTAAGCATAAACCACCATTTGGGAGTGAATTCCATTAGTTTTGAGCAATATCAACATTGTAAGGTCAGAATCACATTGTTGGTCAAAAAGTGCTTCTCTCGCTCTGAAAAGCATTTTGCACGCATAAAAACTTGACAAGTGAATATTTCTGTTTCTTTCAGTTCAAACGTGTTATTATGCTTACAAAAGGGTTATTTAAGCATAAACCACCATTTGGGAGTGAATTCCATTAGTTTTGAGCAATATCAACATTCAAAGGTCAGAATCACATTGTTGGTCAAAAAAGTGCTTCTCTCGCTCTGAAAAGCATTTTGCACACTTAAAAACTAGAAAAGTGAATATTTCTGTTACTTTCAATGGAAACGTGTTATTATGCTTACAAAAGGGTTATTTAAGCATAAACCACCATTTGGGAGTGAATTCCATTAGTTTTGAGCAATATCAACATTCAAAGGTCAGAATCACATTGTTGGTCAAAAAGTGCTTCTCTCGCTCTGAAAAGCATTTTGCACACATAAAAACTAGAAAAGTGAATAGTTCTGTTCATGTCAATGCAAACGTGTTATTATGCTTACAAAAGGGTTATTTAAGCATAAACCACCATTTGGGAGTGAATTCCATTAGTTTTGAGCAATATCAACATTCAAAGGTCAGAATCACATTGTTGGTCTAAAAGTGCTTCTCTCGCTCTGAAAAGCATTTTGCACACATAAAAACTAGAAAAGTGAATATTTCTGTTACTTTCAATGGAAACGTGTTATTATGCTTACAAAAGGGTTATTTAAGCATAAACCACCATTTGGGAGTGAATTCCATTAGTTTTGAGCAATATCAACATTCAAAGGTCAGAATCACATTGTTGGTCAAAAAGTGCTTCTCTCGCTCTGAAAAGCATTTTGCACACATAAAAACTAGAAAAGTGAATATTTCTGTTACTTTCAATGGAAACGTGTTATTATGCTTACAAAAGGGTTATTTAAGCATAAACCACCATTTGGGAGTGAATTCCATTAGTTTTGAGCAATATCAACATTCAAAGGTCAGAATCACATTGTTGGTCAAAAAGTGCTTCTCTCGCTCTGAAAAGCATTTTGCACACTTAAAAACTAGAAAAGTGAATATTTCTGTTACTTTCAATGGAAACGTGTTATTATGCTTACAAAAGGGTTATTTAAGCATAAACCACCATTTGGGAGTGAATTCCATTAGTTTTGAGCAATATCAACATTCAAAGGTCAGAATCACATTGTTGGTCAAAAAGTGCTTCTCTCGCTCTGAAAAGCATTTTGCACACATAAAAACTAGAAAAGTGAATAGTTCTGTTCATGTCAATGCAAACGTGTTATTATGCTTACAAAAGGGTTATTTAAGCATAAACCACCATTTGGGAGTGAATTCCATTAGTTTTGAGCAATATCAACATTCAAAGGTCAGAATCACATTGTTGGTCTAAAAGTGCTTCTCTCGCTCTGAAAAGCATTTTGCACACATAAAAACTAGAAAAGTCAATATTTCTGTTACTTTCAATGGAAACGTGTTATTATGCTTACAAAAGGGTTATTTAAGCATAAACCACCATTTGGGAGTGAATTCCATTAGTTTTGAGCAATATCAACATTCAAAGGTCAGAATCACATTGTTGGTCAAAAAGTGCTTCTCTCGCTCTGAAAAGCATTTTGCACACATAAAAACTAGAAAAGTGAATATTTCTGTTACTTTCAATGGAAACGTGTTATTATGCTTACAAAAGGGTTATTTAAGCATAAACCACCATTTGGGAGTGAATTCCATTAGTTTTGAGCAATATCAACATTCAAAGGTCAGAATCACATTGTTGGTCAAAAAGTGCTTCTCTCGCTCTGAAAAGCATTTTGCACGCATAAAAACTTGACAAGTGAATATTTCTGTTTCTTTCAATTCAAACGTGTTTTGATGGTTACAAATGGGTTATTTAAGCATAAACCACCATTTGGGAGTGAATTCCATTAGTTTTGAGCAATATCAACATTGTAAGGTTAGAATCGCATTGTTGGTCAAAAAGTGCTTCTCTCGCTCTGAAAAGCATTTTGCACGCATAAAAACTTGACAAGTGAATATTTCTGTTTCTTTCAATTCAAACGTGTTATTATGCTTACAAAAGGGTTATTTAAGCATAAACCACCATTTGGGAGTGAATTCCATTAGTTTTGAGCAATATCAACATTGTAAGGTCAGAATCACATTGTTGGTCAAAAAGTGCTTCTCTCGCTCTGAAAAGCATTTTGCACACATAAAAACTAGAAAAGTCAATATTTCTGTTACTTTCAATGGAAACGTGTTATTATGCTTACAAAAGGGTTATTTAAGCATAAACCACCATTTGGGAGTGAATTCCATTAGTTTTGAGCAATATCAACATTCAAAGGTCAGAATCACATTGTTGGTCAAAAAGTGCTTCTCTCGCTCTGAAAAGCATTTTGCACGCATAAAAACTTGACATGTGAATATTTCTGTTTCTTTCAATTCAAACGTGTTTTGATGGTTACAAATGGGTTATTTAAGCATAAACCACCATTTGGGAGTGAATTCCATTAGTTTTGAGCAATATCAAAATTCAAAGGTCAGAATCACATTGTTGGTCTAAAAGTGCTTCTCTCGCTCTGAAAAGCATTTTGCACACATAAAAACTAGAAAAGTCAATATTTCTGTTACTTTCAATGGAAACGTGTTATTATGCTTACAAAAGGGTTATTTAAGCATAAACCACCATTTGGGAGTGAATTCCATTAGTTTTGAGCAATATCAACATTCAAAGGTCAGAATCACATTGTTGGTCAAAAAGTGCTTCTCTCGCTCTGAAAAGCATTTTGCACGCATAAAAACTTGACAAGTGAATATTTCTGTTACTTTCAATGGAAACGTGTTATTATGCTTACAAAAGGGTTATTTAAGCATAAACCACCATTTGGGAGTGAATTCCATTAGTTTTGAGCAATATCAACATTCAAAGGTCAGAATCACATTGTTGGTCAAAAAGTGCTTCTCTCGCTCTGAAAAGCATTTTGCACACATAAAAACTAGAAAAGTGAATATTTCTGTTACTTTCAATGGAAACGTGTTATTATGCTTACAAAAGGGTTATTTAAGCATAAACCACCATTTGGGAGTGAATTCCATTAGTTTTGAGCAATATCAACATTGTAAGGTTAGAATTTCATTGTTAGTCAAAAAGTGCTTCTCTCGCTCTGAAAAGCATTTTGCACGCATAAAAACTTGACAAGTGAATATTTCTGTTTCTTTCAATTCAAACGTGTTTTGATGGTTACAAATGGGTTATTTAAGCATAAACCACCATTTGGGAGTGAATTCCATTAGTTTTGAGCAATATCAACATTCAAAGGTCAGAATCACATTGTTGGTCTAAAAGTATTTCTGTTTCTTTCAATTCAAACGTGTTTTGATGGTTACAAATGGGTTATTTAAGCATAAACCACCATTTGGGAGTGAATTCCATTAGTTTTGAGCAATATCAACATTCAAAGGTCAGAATCACATTGTTGGTCTAAAAGTGCTTCTCTCGCTCTGAAAAGCATTTTGCACACATAAAAACTAGAAAAGTCAATATTTCTGTTACTTTCAATGGAAACGTGTTATTATGCTTACAAAAGGGTTATTTAAGCATAAACCACCATTTGGGAGTGAATTCCATTAGTTTTGAGCAATATCAACATTCAAAGGTCAGAATCACATTGTTGGTCAAAAAGTGCTTCTCTCGCTCTGAAAAGCATTTTGCACACATAAAAACTAGAAAAGTGAATAGTTCTGTTCATGTCAATGCAAACGTGTTATTATGCTTACAAAAGGGTTATTTAAGCATAAACCACCATTTGGGAGTGAATTCCATTAGTTTTGAGCAATATCAACATTCAAAGGTCAGAATCACATTGTTGGTCTAAAAGTGCTTCTCTCGCTCTGAAAAGCATTTTGCACGCATAAAAACTTGACAAGTGAATATTTCTGTTTCTTTCAGTTCAAACGTGTTATTATGCTTACAAAAGGGTTATTTAAGCATAAACCACCATTTGGGAGTGAATTCCATTAGTTTTGAGCAATATCAACATTCAAAGGTCAGAATCACATTGTTGGTCAAAAAAGTGCTTCTCTCGCTCTGAAAAGCATTTTGCACACTTAAAAACTAGAAAAGTGAATATTTCTGTTACTTTCAATGGAAACGTGTTATTATGCTTACAAAAGGGTTATTTAAGCATAAACCACCATTTGGGAGTGAATTCCATTAGTTTTGAGCAATATCAACATTCAAAGGTCAGAATCACATTGTTGGTCAAAAAGTGCTTCTCTCGCTCTGAAAAGCATTTTGCACACATAAAAACTAGAAAAGTGAATAGTTCTGTTCATGTCAATGCAAACGTGTTATTATGCTTACAAAAGGGTTATTTAAGCATAAACCACCATTTGGGAGTGAATTCCATTAGTTTTGAGCAATATCAACATTCAAAGGTCAGAATCACATTGTTGGTCAAAAAGTGCTTCTCTCGCTCTGAAAAGCATTTTGCACGCATAAAAACTTGACAAGTGAATATTTCTGTTTCTTTCAATTCAAACGTGTTTTGATGGTTACAAATGGGTTATTTAAGCACAAACCACCATTTGGGAGTGAATTCCATTAGTTTTGAGCAATATCAACATTGTAAGGTTAGAATCGCATTGTTGGTCAAAAAGTGCTTCTCTCGCTCTGAAAAGCATTTTGCACGCATAAAAACTTGACAAGTGAATATTTCTGTTTCTTTCAATTCAAACGTGTTTTGATGGTTACAAATGGGTTATTTAAGCATAAACCACCATTTGGGAGTGAATTCCATTAGTTTTGAGCAATATCAACATTCAAAGGTCAGAATCACATTGTTGGTCTAAAAGTGCTTCTCTCGCTCTGAAAAGCATTTTGCACGCATAAAAACTTGACAAGTGAATATTTCTGTTTCTTTCAATTCAAACGTGTTTTGATGGTTACAAATGGGTTATTTAAGCATAAACCACCATTTGGGAGTGAATTCCATTAGTTTTGAGCAATATCAACATTCAAAGGTCAGAATCACATTGTTGGTCTAAAAGTGCTTCTCTCGCTCTGAAAAGCATTTTGCACACATAAAAACTAGAAAAGTCAATATTTCTGTTACTTTCAATGGAAACGTGTTATTATGCTTACAAAAGGGTTATTTAAGCATAAACCACCATTTGGGAGTGAATTCCATTAGTTTTGAGCAATATCAACATTGTAAGGTCAGAATCACATTGTTGGTCAAAAAGTGCTTCTCTCGCTCTGAAAAGCATTTTGCACACATAAAAACTAGAAAAGTGAATAGTTCTGTTCATGTCAATGCAAACGTGTTATTATGCTTACAAAAGGGTTATTTAAGCATAAACCACCATTTGGGAGTGAATTCCATTAGTTTTGAGCAATATCAACATTCAAAGGTCAGAATCACATTGTTGGTCTAAAAGTGCTTCTCTCGCTCTGAAAAGCATTTTGCACGCATAAAAACTTGACAAGTGAATATTTCTGTTTCTTTCAGTTCAAACGTGTTATTATGCTTACAAAAGGGTTATTTAAGCATAAACCACCATTTGGGAGTGAATTCCATTAGTTTTGAGCAATATCAACATTCAAAGGTCAGAATCACATTGTTGGTCAAAAAAGTGCTTCTCTCGCTCTGAAAAGCATTTTGCACACTTAAAAACTAGAAAAGTGAATATTTCTGTTACTTTCAATGGAAACGTGTTATTATGCTTACAAAAGGGTTATTTAAGCATAAACCACCATTTGGGAGTGAATTCCATTAGTTTTGAGCAATATCAACATTCAAAGGTCAGAATCACATTGTTGGTCAAAAAGTGCTTCTCTCGCTCTGAAAAGCATTTTGCACACATAAAAACTAGAAAAGTGAATAGTTCTGTTCATGTCAATGCAAACGTGTTATTATGCTTACAAAAGGGTTATTTAAGCATAAACCACCATTTGGGAGTGAATTCCATTAGTTTTGAGCAATATCAACATTCAAAGGTCAGAATCACATTGTTGGTCTAAAAGTGCTTCTCTCGCTCTGAAAAGCATTTTGCACACATAAAAACTAGAAAAGTGAATATTTCTGTTACTTTCAATGGAAACGTGTTATTATGCTTACAAAAGGGTTATTTAAGCATAAACCACCATTTGGGAGTGAATTCCATTAGTTTTGAGCAATATCAACATTCAAAGGTCAGAATCACATTGTTGGTCAAAAAGTGCTTCTCTCGCTCTGAAAAGCATTTTGCACACATAAAAACTAGAAAAGTGAATATTTCTGTTACTTTCAATGGAAACGTGTTATTATGCTTACAAAAGGGTTATTTAAGCATAAACCACCATTTGGGAGTGAATTCCATTAGTTTTGAGCAATATCAACATTCAAAGGTCAGAATCACATTGTTGGTCAAAAAGTGCTTCTCTCGCTCTGAAAAGCATTTTGCACACTTAAAAACTAGAAAAGTGAATATTTCTGTTACTTTCAATGGAAACGTGTTATTATGCTTACAAAAGGGTTATTTAAGCATAAACCACCATTTGGGAGTGAATTCCATTAGTTTTGAGCAATATCAACATTCAAAGGTCAGAATCACATTGTTGGTCTAAAAGTGCTTCTCTCGCTCTGAAAAGCATTTTGCACGCATAAAAACTTGACAAGTGAATATTTCTGTTTCTTTCAGTTCAAACGTGTTATTATGCTTACAAAAGGGTTATTTAAGCATAAACCACCATTTGGGAGTGAATTCCATTAGTTTTGAGCAATATCAACATTCAAAGGTCAGAATCACATTGTTGGTCAAAAAAGTGCTTCTCTCGCTCTGAAAAGCATTTTGCACACTTAAAAACTAGAAAAGTGAATATTTCTGTTACTTTCAATGGAAACGTGTTATTATGCTTACAAAAGGGTTATTTAAGCATAAACCACCATTTGGGAGTGAATTCCATTAGTTTTGAGCAATATCAACATTCAAAGGTCAGAATCACATTGTTGGTCAAAAAGTGCTTCTCTCGCTCTGAAAAGCATTTTGCACACATAAAAACTAGAAAAGTGAATAGTTCTGTTCATGTCAATGCAAACGTGTTATTATGCTTACAAAAGGGTTATTTAAGCATAAACCACCATTTGGGAGTGAATTCCATTAGTTTTGAGCAATATCAACATTCAAAGGTCAGAATCACATTGTTGGTCTAAAAGTGCTTCTCTCGCTCTGAAAAGCATTTTGCACACATAAAAACTAGAAAAGTGAATATTTCTGTTACTTTCAATGGAAACGTGTTATTATGCTTACAAAAGGGTTATTTAAGCATAAACCACCATTTGGGAGTGAATTCCATTAGTTTTGAGCAATATCAACATTCAAAGGTCAGAATCACATTGTTGGTCAAAAAGTGCTTCTCTCGCTCTGAAAAGCATTTTGCACACATAAAAACTAGAAAAGTGAATATTTCTGTTACTTTCAATGGAAACGTGTTATTATGCTTACAAAAGGGTTATTTAAGCATAAACCACCATTTGGGAGTGAATTCCATTAGTTTTGAGCAATATCAACATTCAAAGGTCAGAATCACATTGTTGGTCAAAAAGTGCTTCTCTCGCTCTGAAAAGCATTTTGCACACTTAAAAACTAGAAAAGTGAATATTTCTGTTACTTTCAATGGAAACGTGTTATTATGCTTACAAAAGGGTTATTTAAGCATAAACCACCATTTGGGAGTGAATTCCATTAGTTTTGAGCAATATCAACATTCAAAGGTCAGAATCACATTGTTGGTCAAAAAGTGCTTCTCTCGCTCTGAAAAGCATTTTGCACACATAAAAACTAGAAAAGTGAATATTTCTGTTACTTTCAATGGAAACGTGTTATTATGCTTACAAAAGGGTTATTTAAGCATAAACCACCATTTGGGAGTGAATTCCATTAGTTTTGAGCAATATCAACATTCAAAGGTCAGAATCACATTGTTGGTCAAAAAGTGCTTCTCTCGCTCTGAAAAGCATTTTGCACGCATAAAAACTTGACAAGTGAATATTTCTGTTTCTTTCAATTCAAACGTGTTTTGATGGTTACAAATGGGTTATTTAAGCATAAACCACCATTTGGGAGTGAATTCCATTAGTTTTGAGCAATATCAACATTGTAAGGTTAGAATCGCATTGTTGGTCAAAAAGTGCTTCTCTCGCTCTGAAAAGCATTTTGCACGCATAAAAACTTGACAAGTGAATATTTCTGTTTCTTTCAATTCAAACGTGTTATTATGCTTACAAAAGGGTTATTTAAGCATAAACCACCATTTGGGAGTGAATTCCATTAGTTTTGAGCAATATCAACATTGTAAGGTCAGAATCACATTGTTGGTCAAAAAGTGCTTCTCTCGCTCTGAAAAGCATTTTGCACACATAAAAACTAGAAAAGTCAATATTTCTGTTACTTTCAATGGAAACGTGTTATTATGCTTACAAAAGGGTTATTTAAGCATAAACCACCATTTGGGAGTGAATTCCATTAGTTTTGAGCAATATCAACATTCAAAGGTCAGAATCACATTGTTGGTCAAAAAGTGCTTCTCTCGCTCTGAAAAGCATTTTGCACGCATAAAAACTTGACAAGTGAATATTTCTGTTTCTTTCAATTCAAACGTGTTTTGATGGTTACAAATGGGTTATTTAATTATAAACCACCATTTGGGAGTGAATTCCATTAGTTTTGAGCAATATCAACATTGTAAGGTTAGAATCGCATTGTTGGTCAAAAAGTGCTTCTCTCGCTCTGAAAAGCATTTTGCACGCATAAAAACTTGACAAGTGAATATTTCTGTTACTTTCAATGGAAACGTGTTATTATGCTTACAAAAGGGTTATTTAAGCATAAACCACCATTTGGGAGTGAATTCCATTAGTTTTGAGCAATATCAACATTGTAAGGTCAGAATCACATTGTTGGTCAAAAAGTGCTTCTCTCGCTCTGAAAAGCATTTTGCACGCATAAAAACTTGACAAGTGAATATTTCTGTTTCTTTCAGTTCAAACGTGTTATTATGCTTACAAAAGGGTTATTTAAGCATAAACCACCATTTGGGAGTGAATTCCATTAGTTTTGAGCAATATCAACATTCAAAGGTCAGAATCACATTGTTGGTCAAAAAAGTGCTTCTCTCGCTCTGAAAAGCATTTTGCACACTTAAAAACTAGAAAAGTGAATATTTCTGTTACTTTCAATGGAAACGTGTTATTATGCTTACAAAAGGGTTATTTAAGCATAAACCACCATTTGGGAGTGAATTCCATTAGTTTTGAGCAATATCAACATTCAAAGGTCAGAATCACATTGTTGGTCAAAAAGTGCTTCTCTCGCTCTGAAAAGCATTTTGCACACATAAAAACTAGAAAAGTGAATAGTTCTGTTCATGTCAATGCAAACGTGTTATTATGCTTACAAAAGGGTTATTTAAGCATAAACCACCATTTGGGAGTGAATTCCATTAGTTTTGAGCAATATCAACATTCAAAGGTCAGAATCACATTGTTGGTCTAAAAGTGCTTCTCTCGCTCTGAAAAGCATTTTGCACACATAAAAACTAGAAAAGTGAATATTTCTGTTACTTTCAATGGAAACGTGTTATTATGCTTACAAAAGGGTTATTTAAGCATAAACCACCATTTGGGAGTGAATTCCATTAGTTTTGAGCAATATCAACATTCAAAGGTCAGAATCACATTGTTGGTCAAAAAGTGCTTCTCTCGCTCTGAAAAGCATTTTGCACACATAAAAACTAGAAAAGTGAATATTTCTGTTACTTTCAATGGAAACGTGTTATTATGCTTACAAAAGGGTTATTTAAGCATAAACCACCATTTGGGAGTGAATTCCATTAGTTTTGAGCAATATCAACATTCAAAGGTCAGAATCACATTGTTGGTCAAAAAGTGCTTCTCTCGCTCTGAAAAGCATTTTGCACACTTAAAAACTAGAAAAGTGAATATTTCTGTTACTTTCAATGGAAACGTGTTATTATGCATACAAAAGGGTTATTTAAGCATAAACCACCATTTGGGAGTGAATTCCATTAGTTTTGAGCAATATCAACATTCAAAGGTCAGAATCACATTGTTGGTCAAAAAGTGCTTCTCTCGCTCTGAAAAGCATTTTGCACACATAAAAACTAGAAAAGTGAATAGTTCTGTTCATGTCAATGCAAACGTGTTATTATGCTTACAAAAGGGTTATTTAAGCATAAACCACCATTTGGGAGTGAATTCCATTAGTTTTGAGCAATATCAACATTCAAAGGTCAGAATCACATTGTTGGTCTAAAAGTGCTTCTCTCGCTCTGAAAAGCATTTTGCACACATAAAAACTAGAAAAGTCAATATTTCTGTTACTTTCAATGGAAACGTGTTATTATGCTTACAAAAGGGTTATTTAAGCATAAACCACCATTTGGGAGTGAATTCCATTAGTTTTGAGCAATATCAACATTCAAAGGTCAGAATCACATTGTTGGTCAAAAAGTGCTTCTCTCGCTCTGAAAAGCATTTTGCACACATAAAAACTAGAAAAGTGAATATTTCTGTTACTTTCAATGGAAACGTGTTATTATGCTTACAAAAGGGTTATTTAAGCATAAACCACCATTTGGGAGTGAATTCCATTAGTTTTGAGCAATATCAACATTCAAAGGTCAGAATCACATTGTTGGTCAAAAAGTGCTTCTCTCGCTCTGAAAAGCATTTTGCACGCATAAAAACTTGACAAGTGAATATTTCTGTTTCTTTCAATTCAAACGTGTTTTGATGGTTACAAATGGGTTATTTAAGCATAAACCACCATTTGGGAGTGAATTCCATTAGTTTTGAGCAATATCAACATTGTAAGGTTAGAATCGCATTGTTGGTCAAAAAGTGCTTCTCTCGCTCTGAAAAGCATTTTGCACGCATAAAAACTTGACAAGTGAATATTTCTGTTTCTTTCAATTCAAACGTGTTATTATGCTTACAAAAGGGTTATTTAAGCATAAACCACCATTTGGGAGTGAATTCCATTAGTTTTGAGCAATATCAACATTGTAAGGTCAGAATCACATTGTTGGTCAAAAAGTGCTTCTCTCGCTCTGAAAAGCATTTTGCACACATAAAAACTAGAAAAGTCAATATTTCTGTTACTTTCAATGGAAACGTGTTATTATGCTTACAAAAGGGTTATTTAAGCATAAACCACCATTTGGGAGTGAATTCCATTAGTTTTGAGCAATATCAACATTCAAAGGTCAGAATCACATTGTTGGTCAAAAAGTGCTTCTCTCGCTCTGAAAAGCATTTTGCACGCATAAAAACTTGACAAGTGATTATTTCTGTTTCTTTCAATTCAAACGTGTTTTGATGGTTACAAATGGGTTATTTAAGCATAAACCACCATTTGGGAGTGAATTCCATTAGTTTTGAGCAATATCAACATTGTAAGGTTAGAATCGCATTGTTGGTCAAAAAGTGCTTCTCTCGCTCTGAAAAGCATTTTGCACGCATAAAAACTTGACAAGTGAATATTTCTGTTACTTTCAATGGAAACGTGTTATTATGCTTACAAAAGGGTTATTTAAGCATAAACCACCATTTGGGAGTGAATTCCATTAGTTTTGAGCAATATCAACATTCAAAGGTCAGAATCACATTGTTGGTCAAAAAGTGCTTCTCTCGCTCTGAAAAGCATTTTGCACACATAAAAACTAGAAAAGTGAATATTTCTGTTACTTTCAATGGAAACATGTTATTATGCTTACAAAAGGGTTATTTAAGCATAAACCACCATTTGGGAGTGAATTCCATTAGTTTTGAGCAATATCAACATTGTAAGGTTAGAATTTCATTGTTAGTCAAAAAGTGCTTCTCTCGCTCTGAAAAGCATTTTGCACGCATAAAAACTTGACAAGTGAATATTTCTGTTTCTTTCAATTCAAACGTGTTTTGATGGTTACAAATGGGTTATTTAAGCATAAACCACCATTTGGGAGTGAATTCCATTAGTTTTGAGCAATATCAACATTCAAAGGTCAGAATCACATTGTTGGTCTAAAAGTATTTCTGTTTCTTTCAATTCAAACGTGTTTTGATGGTTACAAATGGGTTATTTAAGCATAAACCACCATTTGGGAGTGAATTCCATTAGTTTTGAGCAATATCAACATTCAAAGGTCAGAATCACATTGTTGGTCAAAAAGTGCTTCTCTCGCTCTGAAAAGCATTTTGCACACATAAAAACTAGAAAAGTCAATATTTCTGTTACTTTCAATGGAAACGTGTTATTATGCTTACAAAAGGGTTATTTAAGCATAAACCACCATTTGGGAGTGAATTCCATTAGTTTTGAGCAATATCAACATTCAAAGGTCAGAATCACATTGTTGGTCAAAAAGTGCTTCTCTCGCTCTGAAAAGCATTTTGCACACATAAAAACTAGAAAAGTGAATAGTTCTGTTCATGTCAATGCAAACGTGTTATTATGCTTACAAAAGGGTTATTTAAGCATAAACCACCATTTGGGAGTGAATTCCATTAGTTTTGAGCAATATCAACATTCAAAGGTCAGAATCACATTGTTGGTCTAAAAGTGCTTCTCTCGCTCTGAAAAGCATTTTGCACGCATAAAAACTTGACAAGTGAATATTTCTGTTTCTTTCAGTTCAAACGTGTTATTATGCTTACAAAAGGGTTATTTAAGCATAAACCACCATTTGGGAGTGAATTCCATTAGTTTTGAGCAATATCAACATTCAAAGGTCAGAATCACATTGTTGGTCAAAAAAGTGCTTCTCTCGCTCTGAAAAGCATTTTGCACACTTAAAAACTAGAAAAGTGAATATTTCTGTTACTTTCAATGGAAACGTGTTATTATGCTTACAAAAGGGTTATTTAAGCATAAACCACCATTTGGGAGTGAATTCCATTAGTTTTGAGCAATATCAACATTCAAAGGTCAGAATCACATTGTTGGTCAAAAAGTGCTTCTCTCGCTCTGAAAAGCATTTTGCACACATAAAAACTAGAAAAGTGAATAGTTCTGTTCATGTCAATGCAAACGTGTTATTATGCTTACAAAAGGGTTATTTAAGCATAAACCACCATTTGGGAGTGAATTCCATTAGTTTTGAGCAATATCAACATTCAAAGGTCAGAATCACATTGTTGGTCAAAAAGTGCTTCTCTCGCTCTGAAAAGCATTTTGCACGCATAAAAACTTGACAAGTGAATATTTCTGTTTCTTTCAATTCAAACGTGTTTTGATGGTTACAAATGGGTTATTTAAGCACAAACCACCATTTGGGAGTGAATTCCATTAGTTTTGAGCAATATCAACATTGTAAGGTTAGAATCGCATTGTTGGTCAAAAAGTGCTTCTCTCGCTCTGAAAAGCATTTTGCACGCATAAAAACTTGACAAGTGAATATTTCTGTTTCTTTCAATTCAAACGTGTTTTGATGGTTACAAATGGGTTATTTAAGCATAAACCACCATTTGGGAGTGAATTCCATTAGTTTTGAGCAATATCAACATTCAAAGGTCAGAATCACATTGTTGGTCTAAAAGTGCTTCTCTCGCTCTGAAAAGCATTTTGCACGCATAAAAACTTGACAAGTGAATATTTCTGTTTCTTTCAATTCAAACGTGTTTTGATGGTTACAAATGGGTTATTTAAGCATAAACCACCATTTGGGAGTGAATTCCATTAGTTTTGAGCAATATCAACATTCAAAGGTCAGAATCACATTGTTGGTCTAAAAGTGCTTCTCTCGCTCTGAAAAGCATTTTGCACACATAAAAACTAGAAAAGTCAATATTTCTGTTACTTTCAATGGAAACGTGTTATTATGCTTACAAAAGGGTTATTTAAGCATAAACCACCATTTGGGAGTGAATTCCATTAGTTTTGAGCAATATCAACATTCAAAGGTCAGAATCACATTGTTGGTCAAAAAGTGCTTCTCTCGCTCTGAAAAGCATTTTGCACACATAAAAACTAGAAAAGTGAATAGTTCTGTTCATGTCAATGCAAACGTGTTATTATGCTTACAAAAGGGTTATTTAAGCATAAACCACCATTTGGGAGTGAATTCCATTAGTTTTGAGCAATATCAACATTCAAAGGTCAGAATCACATTGTTGGTCTAAAAGTGCTTCTCTCGCTCTGAAAAGCATTTTGCACGCATAAAAACTTGACAAGTGAATATTTCTGTTTCTTTCAGTTCAAACGTGTTATTATGCTTACAAAAGGGTTATTTAAGCATAAACCACCATTTGGGAGTGAATTCCATTAGTTTTGAGCAATATCAACATTCAAAGGTCAGAATCACATTGTTGGTCAAAAAAGTGCTTCTCTCGCTCTGAAAAGCATTTTGCACACTTAAAAACTAGAAAAGTGAATATTTCTGTTACTTTCAATGGAAACGTGTTATTATGCTTACAAAAGGGTTATTTAAGCATAAACCACCATTTGGGAGTGAATTCCATTAGTTTTGAGCAATATCAACATTCAAAGGTCAGAATCACATTGTTGGTCAAAAAGTGCTTCTCTCGCTCTGAAAAGCATTTTGCACACATAAAAACTAGAAAAGTGAATAGTTCTGTTCATGTCAATGCAAACGTGTTATTATGCTTACAAAAGGGTTATTTAAGCATAAACCACCATTTGGGAGTGAATTCCATTAGTTTTGAGCAATATCAACATTCAAAGGTCAGAATCACATTGTTGGTCTAAAAGTGCTTCTCTCGCTCTGAAAAGCATTTTGCACACATAAAAACTAGAAAAGTGAATATTTCTGTTACTTTCAATGGAAACGTGTTATTATGCTTACAAAAGGGTTATTTAAGCATAAACCACCATTTGGGAGTGAATTCCATTAGTTTTGAGCAATATCAACATTCAAAGGTCAGAATCACATTGTTGGTCAAAAAGTGCTTCTCTCGCTCTGAAAAGCATTTTGCACACATAAAAACTAGAAAAGTGAATATTTCTGTTACTTTCAATGGAAACGTGTTATTATGCTTACAAAAGGGTTATTTAAGCATAAACCACCATTTGGGAGTGAATTCCATTAGTTTTGAGCAATATCAACATTCAAAGGTCAGAATCACATTGTTGGTCAAAAAGTGCTTCTCTCGCTCTGAAAAGCATTTTGCACACTTAAAAACTAGAAAAGTGAATATTTCTGTTACTTTCAATGGAAACGTGTTATTATGCTTACAAAAGGGTTATTTAAGCATAAACCACCATTTGGGAGTGAATTCCATTAGTTTTGAGCAATATCAACATTCAAAGGTCAGAATCACATTGTTGGTCAAAAAGTGCTTCTCTCGCTCTGAAAAGCATTTTGCACACATAAAAACTAGAAAAGTGAATAGTTCTGTTCATGTCAATGCAAACGTGTTATTATGCTTACAAAAGGGTTATTTAAGCATAAACCACCATTTGGGAGTGAATTCCATTAGTTTTGAGCAATATCAACATTCAAAGGTCAGAATCACATTGTTGGTCTAAAAGTGCTTCTCTCGCTCTGAAAAGCATTTTGCACACATAAAAACTAGAAAAGTCAATATTTCTGTTACTTTCAATGGAAACGTGTTATTATGCTTACAAAAGGGTTATTTAAGCATAAACCACCATTTGGGAGTGAATTCCATTAGTTTTGAGCAATATCAACATTCAAAGGTCAGAATCACATTGTTGGTCAAAAAGTGCTTCTCTCGCTCTGAAAAGCATTTTGCACACATAAAAACTAGAAAAGTGAATATTTCTGTTACTTTCAATGGAAACGTGTTATTATGCTTACAAAAGGGTTATTTAAGCATAAACCACCATTTGGGAGTGAATTCCATTAGTTTTGAGCAATATCAACATTCAAAGGTCAGAATCACATTGTTGGTCAAAAAGTGCTTCTCTCGCTCTGAAAAGCATTTTGCACGCATAAAAACTTGACAAGTGAATATTTCTGTTTCTTTCAATTCAAACGTGTTTTGATGGTTACAAATGGGTTATTTAAGCATAAACCACCATTTGGGAGTGAATTCCATTAGTTTTGAGCAATATCAACATTGTAAGGTTAGAATCGCATTGTTGGTCAAAAAGTGCTTCTCTCGCTCTGAAAAGCATTTTGCACGCATAAAAACTTGACAAGTGAATATTTCTGTTTCTTTCAATTCAAACGTGTTATTATGCTTACAAAAGGGTTATTTAAGCATAAACCACCATTTGGGAGTGAATTCCATTAGTTTTGAGCAATATCAACATTGTAAGGTCAGAATCACATTGTTGGTCAAAAAGTGCTTCTCTCGCTCTGAAAAGCATTTTGCACACATAAAAACTAGAAAAGTCAATATTTCTGTTACTTTCAATGGAAACGTGTTATTATGCTTACAAAAGGGTTATTTAAGCATAAACCACCATTTGGGAGTGAATTCCATTAGTTTTGAGCAATATCAACATTCAAAGGTCAGAATCACATTGTTGGTCAAAAAGTGCTTCTCTCGCTCTGAAAAGCATTTTGCACGCATAAAAACTTGACAAGTGAATATTTCTGTTTCTTTCAATTCAAACGTGTTTTGATGGTTACAAATGGGTTATTTAAGCATAAACCACCATTTGGGAGTGAATTCCATTAGTTTTGAGCAATATCAACATTCAAAGGTCAGAATCACATTGTTGGTCTAAAAGTGCTTCTCTCGCTCTGAAAAGTATTTTGCACGCATAAAAACTTGACAAGTGAATATTTCTGTTTCTTTCAGTTCAAACGTGTTATTATGCTTACAAAAGGGTTATTTAAGCATAAACCACCATTTGGGAGTGAATTCCATTAGTTTTGAGCAATATCAACATTCAAAGGTCAGAATCACATTGTTGGTCAAAAAAGTGCTTCTCTCGCTCTGAAAAGCATTTTGCACACTTAAAAACTAGAAAAGTGAATATTTCTGTTACTTTCAATGGAAACGTGTTATTATGCTTACAAAAGGGTTATTTAAGCATAAACCACCATTTGGGAGTGAATTCCATTAGTTTTGAGCAATATCAACATTCAAAGGTCAGAATCACATTGTTGGTCAAAAAGTGCTTCTCTCGCTCTGAAAAGCATTTTGCACACATAAAAACTAGAAAAGTGAATAGTTCTGTTCATGTCAATGCAAACGTGTTATTATGCTTACAAAAGGGTTATTTAAGCATAAACCACCATTTGGGAGTGAATTCCATTAGTTTTGAGCAATATCAACATTGTAAGGTTAGAATCGCATTGTTGGTCAAAAAGTGCTTCTCTCGCTCTGAAAAGCATTTTGCACGCATAAAAACTTGACAAGTGAATATTTCTGTTTCTTTCAATTCAAACGTGTTATTATGCTTACAAAAGGGTTATTTAAGCATAAACCACCATTTGGGAGTGAATTCCATTAGTTTTGAGCAATATCAACATTCAAAGGTCAGAATCACATTGTTGGTCAAAAAGTGCTTCTCTCGCTCTGAAAAGCATTTTGCACACATAAAAACTAGAAAAGTGAATATTTCTGTTACTTTCAATGGAAACGTGTTATTATGCTTACAAAAGGGTTATTTAAGCATAAACCACCATTTGGGAGTGAATTCCATTAGTTTTGAGCAATATCAACATTGTAAGGTTAGAATCGCATTGTTGGTCAAAAAGTGCTTCTCTCGCTCTGAAAAGCATTTTGCACGCATAAAAACTTGACAAGTGAATATTTCTGTTTCTTTCAATTCAAACGTGTTTTGATGGTTACAAATGGGTTATTTAAGCATAAACCACCATTTGGGAGTGAATTCCATTAGTTTTGAGCAATATCAACATTGTAAGGTCAGAATCACATTGTTGGTCAAAAAGTGCTTCTCTCGCTCTGAAAAGCATTTTGCACACATAAAAACTAGAAAAGTGAATATTTCTGTTTCTTTCAATTCAAACGTGTTTTGATGGTTACAAATGGGTTATTTAAGCATAAACCACCATTTGGGAGTGAATTCCATTAGTTTTGAGCAATATCAACATTGTAAGGTTAGAATCGCATTGTTGGTCAAAAAGTGCTTCTCTCGCTCTGAAAAGCATTTTGCACGCATAAAAACTTGACAAGTGAATATTTCTGTTTCTTTCAATTCAAACGTGTTTTGATGGTTACAAATGGGTTATTTAAGCATAAACCACCATGTGGGAGTGAATTCCATTAGTTTTGAGCAATATCAACATTCAAAGGTCAGAATCACATTGTTGGTCAAAAAGTGCTTCTCTCGCTCTGAAAAGCATTTTGCACACATAAAAACTAGAAAAGTGAATATTTCTGTTACTTTCAATGGAAACGTGTTATTATGCTTACAAAAGGGTTATTTAAGCATAAACCACCATTTGGGAGTGAATTCCATTAGTTTTGAGCAATATCAACATTCAAAGGTCAGAATCACATTGTTGGTCAAAAAGTGCTTCTCTCGCTCTGAAAAGCATTTTGCACGCATAAAAACTTGACAAGTGAATATTTCTGTTTCTTTCAATTCAAACGTGTTTTGATGGTTACAAATGGGTTATTTAAGCATAAACCACCATTTGGGAGTGAATTCCATTAGTTTTGAGCAATATCAACATTGTAAGGTTAGAATCGCATTGTTGGTCAAAAAGTGCTTCTCTCGCTCTGAAAAGCATTTTGCACGCATAAAAACTTGACAAGTGAATATTTCTGTTTCTTTCAATTCAAACGTGTTATTATGCTTACAAAAGGGTTATTTAAGCATAAACCACCATTTGGGAGTGAATTCCATTAGTTTTGAGCAATATCAACATTCAAAGGTCAGAATCACATTGTTGGTCAAAAAGTGCTTCTCTCGCTCTGAAAAGCATTTTGCACACATAAAAACTAGAAAAGTGAATATTTCTGTTACTTTCAATGGAAACGTGTTATTATGCTTACAAAAGGGTTATTTAAGCATAAACCACCATTTGGGAGTGAATTCCATTAGTTTTGAGCAATATCAACATTGTAATGTTAGAATCGCATTGTTGGTCAAAAAGTGCTTCTCTCGCTCTGAAAAGCATTTTGCACGCATAAAAACTTGACAAGTGAATATTTCTGTTTCTTTCAATTCAAACGTGTTTTGATGGTTACAAATGGGTTATTTAAGCATAAACCACCATTTGGGAGTGAATTCCATTAGTTTTGAGCAATATCAACATTGTAAGGTCAGAATCACATTGTTGGTCAAAAAGTGCTTCTCTCGCTCTGAAAAGCATTTTGCACGCATAAAAACTTGACAAGTGAATATTTCTGTTTCTTTCAATTCAAACGTGTTTTGATGGTTACAAATGGGTTATTTAAGCATAAACCACCATTTGGGAGTGAATTCCATTAGTTTTGAGCAATATCAACATTCAAAGGTCAGAATCACATTGTTGGTCTAAAAGTGCTTCTCTCGCTCTGAAAAGCATTTTGCACGCATAAAAACTTGACAAGTGAATATTTCTGTTTCTTTCAATTCAAACGTGTTTTGATGGTTACAAATGGGTTATTTAAGCATAAACCACCATTTGGGAGTGAATTCCATTAGTTTTGAGCAATATCAACATTCAAAGGTCAGAATCACATTGTTGGTCTAAAAGTGCTTCTCTCGCTCTGAAAAGCATTTTGCACACATAAAAACTAGAAAAGTCAATATTTCTGTTACTTTCAATGGAAACGTGTTATTATGCTTACAAAAGGGTTATTTAAGCATAAACCACCATTTGGGAGTGAATTCCATTAGTTTTGAGCAATATCAACATTCAAAGGTCAGAATCACATTGTTGGTCAAAAAGTGCTTCTCTCGCTCTGAAAAGCATTTTGCACACATAAAAACTAGAAAAGTGAATAGTTCTGTTCATGTCAATGCAAACGTGTTATTATGCTTACAAAAGGGTTATTTAAGCATAAACCACCATTTGGGAGTGAATTCCATTAGTTTTGAGCAATATCAACATTCAAAGGTCAGAATCACATTGTTGGTCTAAAAGTGCTTCTCTCGCTCTGAAAAGTATTTTGCACGCATAAAAACTTGACAAGTGAATATTTCTGTTTCTTTCAGTTCAAACGTGTTATTATGCTTACAAAAGGGTTATTTAAGCATAAACCACCATTTGGGAGTGAATTCCATTAGTTTTGAGCAATATCAACATTCAAAGGTCAGAATCACATTGTTGGTCAAAAAAGTGCTTCTCTCGCTCTGAAAAGCATTTTGCACACTTAAAAACTAGAAAAGTGAATATTTCTGTTACTTTCAATGGAAACGTGTTATTATGCTTACAAAAGGGTTATTTAAGCATAAACCACCATTTGGGAGTGAATTCCATTAGTTTTGAGCAATATCAACATTCAAAGGTCAGAATCACATTGTTGGTCAAAAAGTGCTTCTCTCGCTCTGAAAAGCATTTTGCACACATAAAAACTAGAAAAGTGAATAGTTCTGTTCATGTCAATGCAAACGTGTTATTATGCTTACAAAAGGGTTATTTAAGCATAAACCACCATTTGGGAGTGAATTCCATTAGTTTTGAGCAATATCAACATTGTAAGGTTAGAATCGCATTGTTGGTCAAAAAGTGCTTCTCTCGCTCTGAAAAGCATTTTGCACGCATAAAAACTTGACAAGTGAATATTTCTGTTTCTTTCAATTCAAACGTGTTATTATGCTTACAAAAGGGTTATTTAAGCATAAACCACCATTTGGGAGTGAATTCCATTAGTTTTGAGCAATATCAACATTCAAAGGTCAGAATCACATTGTTGGTCAAAAAGTGCTTCTCTCGCTCTGAAAAGCATTTTGCACACATAAAAACTAGAAAAGTGAATATTTCTGTTACTTTCAATGGAAACGTGTTATTATGCTTACAAAAGGGTTATTTAAGCATAAACCACCATTTGGGAGTGAATTCCATTAGTTTTGAGCAATATCAACATTGTAAGGTTAGAATCGCATTGTTGGTCAAAAAGTGCTTCTCTCGCTCTGAAAAGCATTTTGCACGCATAAAAACTTGACAAGTGAATATTTCTGTTTCTTTCAATTCAAACGTGTTTTGATGGTTACAAATGGGTTATTTAAGCATAAACCACCATTTGGGAGTGAATTCCATTAGTTTTGAGCAATATCAACATTGTAAGGTCAGAATCACATTGTTGGTCAAAAAGTGCTTCTCTCGCTCTGAAAAGCATTTTGCACACATAAAAACTAGAAAAGTGAATATTTCTGTTTCTTTCAATTCAAACGTGTTTTGATGGTTACAAATGGGTTATTTAAGCATAAACCACCATTTGGGAGTGAATTCCATTAGTTTTGAGCAATATCAACATTGTAAGGTTAGAATCGCATTGTTGGTCAAAAAGTGCTTCTCTCGCTCTGAAAAGCATTTTGCACGCATAAAAACTTGACAAGTGAATATTTCTGTTTCTTTCAATTCAAACGTGTTTTGATGGTTACAAATGGGTTATTTAAGCATAAACCACCATGTGGGAGTGAATTCCATTAGTTTTGAGCAATATCAACATTCAAAGGTCAGAATCACATTGTTGGTCTAAAAGTGCTTCTCTCGCTCTGAAAAGCATTTTGCACGCATAAAAACTTGACAAGTGAATATTTCTGTTTCTTTCAATTCAAACGTGTTTTGATGGTTACAAATGGGTTATTTAAGCATAAACCACGATTTGGGAGTGAATTCCATTAGTTTTGAGCAATATCAACATTCAAAGGTCAGAATCACATTGTTGGTCTAAAAGTGCTTCTCTCGCTCTGAAAAGCATTTTGCACACATAAAAACTAGAAAAGTCAATATTTCTGTTACTTTCAATGGAAACGTGTTATTGTGCTTACAAAAGGGTTATTTAAGCATAAACCACCATTTGGGAGTGAATTCCATTAGTTTTGAGCAATATCAACATTCAAAGGTCAGAATCACATTGTTGGTCAAAAAGTGCTTCTCTCGCTCTGAAAAGCATTTTGCACACATAAAAACTAGAAAAGTGAATAGTTCTGTTCATGTCAATGCAAACGTGTTATTATGCTTACAAAAGGGTTATTTAAGCATAAACCACCATTTGGGAGTGAATTCCATTAGTTTTGAGCAATATCAACATTCAAAGGTCAGAATCACATTGTTGGTCTAAAAGTGCTTCTCTCGCTCTGAAAAGCATTTTGCACGCATAAAAACTTGACAAGTGAATATTTCAGTTTCTTTCAGTTCAAACGTGTTATTATGCTTACAAAAGGGTTATTTAAGCATAAACCACCATTTGGGAGTGAATTCCACTAGTTTTGAGCAATATCAACATTCAAAGGTCAGAATCACATTGTTGGTCAAAAAGTGCTTCTCTCGCTCTGAAAAGCATTTTGCACACTTAAAAACTAGAAAAGTGAATATTTCTGTTACTTTCAATGGAAACGTGTTATTATGCTTACAAAAGGGTTATTTAAGCATAAACCACCATTTGGGAGTGAATTCCATTAGTTTTGAGCAATATCAACATTCAAAGGTCAGAATCACATTGTTGGTCAAAAAGTGCTTCTCTCGCTCTGAAAAGCATTTTGCACACATAAAAACTAGAAAAGTGAATAGTTCTGTTCATGTCAATGCAAACGTGTTATTATGCTTACAAAAGGGTTATTTAAGCATAAACCACCATTTGGGAGTGAATTCCATTAGTTTTGAGCAATATCAACATTCAAAGGTCAGAATCACATTGTTGGTCTAAAAGTGCTTCTCTCGCTCTGAAAAGCATTTTGCACACATAAAAACTAGAAAAGTGAATATTTCTGTTACTTTCAATGGAAACGTGTTATTATGCTTACAAAAGGGTTATTTAAGCATAAACCACCATTTGGGAGTGAATTCCATTAGTTTTGAGCAATATCAACATTGTAAGGTTAGAATTGCATTGTTGGTCAAAAAGTGCTTCTCTCGCTCTGAAAAGCATTTTGCACGCATAAAAACTTGACAAGTGAATATTTCTGTTTCTTTCAATTCAAACGTGTTATTATGCTTACAAAAGGGTTATTTAAGCATAAACCACCATTTGGGAGTGAATTCCATTAGTTTTGAGCAATATCAACATTCAAAGGTCAGAATCACATTGTTGGTCAAAAAGTGCTTCTCTCGCTCTGAAAAGCATTTTGCACGCATAAAAACTTGACAAGTGAATATTTCTGTTTCTTTCAATTCAAACGTGTTTTGATGGTTACAAATGGGTTATTTAAGCATAAACCACCATTTGGGAGTGAATTCCATTAGTTTTGAGCAATATCAACATTGTAAGGTTAGAATCGCATTGTTGGTCAAAAAGTGCTTCTCTCGCTCTGAAAAGCATTTTGCACGCATAAAAACTTGACAAGTGAATATTTCTGTTTCTTTCAATTCAAACGTGTTATTATGCTTACAAAAGGGTTATTTAAGCATAAACCACCATTTGGGAGTGAATTCCATTAGTTTTGAGCAATATCAACATTCAAAGGTCAGAATCACATTGTTGGTCAAAAAGTGCTTCTCTCGCTCTGAAAAGCATTTTGCACACATAAAAACTAGAAAAGTGAATATTTCTGTTACTTTCAATGGAAACGTGTTATTATGCTTACAAAAGGGTTATTTAAGCATAAACCACCATTTGGGAGTGAATTCCATTAGTTTTGAGCAATATCAACATTGTAAGGTTAGAATCGCATTGTTGGTCAAAAAGTGCTTCTCTCGCTCTGAAAAGCATTTTGCACGCATAAAAACTTGACAAGTGAATATTTCTGTTTCTTTCAATTCAAACGTGTTTTGATGGTTACAAATGGGTTATTTAAGCATAAACCACCATTTGGGAGTGAATTCCATTAGTTTTGAGCAATATCAACATTGTAAGGTCAGAATCACATTGTTGGTCAAAAAGTGCTTCTCTCGCTCTGAAAAGCATTTTGCACACATAAAAACTAGAAAAGTCAATATTTCGGTTACTTTCAATGGAAACGTGTTATTATGCTTACAAAAGGGTTATTTAAGCATAAACCACCATTTGGGAGTGAATTCCATTAGTTTTGAGCAATATCAACATTTTAAGGTTAGAATCACATTGTTGGTCAAAAAGTGCTTCTCTCGCTCTGAAAAGCATTTTGCACGCATAAAAACTTGACAAGTGAATATTTCTGTTTCTTTCAATTCAAACGTGTTTTGATGGTTACAAATGGGTTATTTAAGCATAAACCACCATTTGGGAGTGAATTCCATTAGTTTTGAGCAATATCAACATTGTAAGGTTAGAATCGCATTGTTGGTCAAAAAGTGCTTCTCTCGCTCTGAAAAGCATTTTGCACGCATAAAAACTTGACAAGTGAATATTTCTGTTTCTTTCAATTCAAACGTGTTTTGATGGTTACAAATGGGTTATTTAAGCATAAACCACCATTTGGGAGTGAATTCCATTAGTTTTGAGCAATATCAACATTCAAAGGTCAGAATCACATTGTTGGTCTAAAAGTGCTTCTCTCGCTCTGAAAAGCATTTTGCACGCATAAAAACTTGACAAGTGAATATTTCTGTTTCTTTCAATTCAAACGTGTTTTGATGGTTACAAATGGGTTATTTAAGCATAAACCACCATTTGGGAGTGAATTCCATTAGTTTTGAGCAATATCAACATTCAAAGGTCAGAATCACATTGTTGGTCTAAAAGTGCTTCTCTCGCTCTGAAAAGCATTTTGCACACATAAAAACTAGAAAAGTCAATATTTCTGTTACTTTCAATGGAAACGTGTTATTATGCTTACAAAAGGGTTATTTAAGCATAAACCACCATTTGGGAGTGAATTCCATTAGTTTTGAGCAATATCAACATTCAAAGGTCAGAATCACATTGTTGGTCAAAAAGTGCTTCTCTCGCTCTGAAAAGCATTTTGCACACATAAAAACTAGAAAAGTGAATAGTTCTGTTCATGTCAATGCAAACGTGTTATTATGCTTACAAAAGGGTTATTTAAGCATAAACCACCATTTGGGAGTGAATTCCATTAGTTTTGAGCAATATCAACATTCAAAGGTCAGAATCACATTGTTGGTCTAAAAGTGCTTCTCTCGCTCTGAAAAGCATTTTGCACGCATAAAAACTTGACAAGTGAATATTTCTGTTTCTTTCAGTTCAAACGTGTTATTATGCTTACAAAAGGGTTATTTAAGCATAAACCACCATTTGGGAGTGAATTCCATTAGTTTTGAGCAATATCAACATTCAAAGGTCAGAATCACATTGTTGGTCAAAAAGTGCTTCTCTCGCTCTGAAAAGCATTTTGCACACTTAAAAACTAGAAAAGTGAATATTTCTGTTACTTTCAATGGAAACGTGTTATTATGCTTACAAAAGGGTTATTTAAGCATAAACCACCATTTGGGAGTGAATTCCATTAGTTTTGAGCAATATCAACATTCAAAGGTCAGAATCACATTGTTGGTCAAAAAGTGCTTCTCTCGCTCTGAAAAGCATTTTGCACACATAAAAACTAGAAAAGTGAATAGTTCTGTTCATGTCAATGCAAACGTGTTATTATGCTTACAAAAGGGTTATTTAAGCATAAACCACCATTTGGGAGTGAATTCCATTAGTTTTGAGCAATATCAACATTCAAAGGTCAGAATCACATTGTTGGTCTAAAAGTGCTTCTCTCGCTCTGAAAAGCATTTTGCACGCATAAAAACTTGACAAGTGAATATTTCTGTTTCTTTCAATTCAAACGTGTTTTGATGGTTACAAATGGGTTATTTAAGCATAAACCACCATTTGGGAGTGAATTCCATTAGTTTTGAGCAATATCAACATTGTAAGGTTAGAATCGCATTGTTGGTCAAAAAGTGCTTCTCTCGCTCTGAAAAGCATTTTGCACGCATAAAAACTTGACAAGTGAATATTTCTGTTTCTTTCAATTCAAACGTGTTATTATGCTTACAAAAGGGTTATTTAAGCATAAACCACCATTTGGGAGTGAATTCCATTAGTTTTGAGCAATATCAACATTCAAAGGTCAGAATCACATTGTTGGTCAAAAAGTGCTTCTCTCGCTCTGAAAAGCATTTTGCACACATAAAAACTAGAAAAGTGAATATTTCTGTTACTTTCAATGGAAACGTGTTATTATGCTTACAAAAGGGTTATTTAAGCATAAACCACCATTTGGGAGTGAATTCCATTAGTTTTGAGCAATATCAACATTGTAAGGTTAGAATCGCATTGTTGGTCAAAAAGTGCTTCTCTCGCTCTGAAAAGCATTTTGCACGCATAAAAACTTGACAAGTGAATATTTCTGTTTCTTTCAATTCAAACGTGTTTTGATGGTTACAAATGGGTTATTTAAGCATAAACCACCATTTGGGAGTGAATTCCATTAGTTTTGAGCAATATCAACATTGTAAGGTCAGAATCACATTGTTGGTCAAAAAGTGCTTCTCTCGCTCTGAAAAGCATTTTGCACACATAAAAACTAGAAAAGTCAATATTTCGGTTACTTTCAATGGAAACGTGTTATTATGCTTACAAAAGGGTTATTTAAGCATAAACCACCATTTGGGAGTGAATTCCATTAGTTTTGAGCAATATCAACATTTTAAGGTTAGAATCACATTGTTGGTCAAAAAGTGCTTCTCTCGCTCTGAAAAGCATTTTGCACGCATAAAAACTTGACAAGTGAATATTTCTGTTTCTTTCAATTCAAACGTGTTTTGATGGTTACAAATGGGTTATTTAAGCATAAACCACCATTTGGGAGTGAATTCCATTAGTTTTGAGCAATATCAACATTGTAAGGTTAGAATCGCATTGTTGGTCAAAAAGTGCTTCTCTCGCTCTGAAAAGCATTTTGCACGCATAAAAACTTGACAAGTGAATATTTCTGTTTCTTTCAATTCAAACGTGTTTTGATGGTTACAAATGGGTTATTTAAGCATAAACCACCATTTGGGAGTGAATTCCATTAGTTTTGAGCAATATCAACATTCAAAGGTCAGAATCACATTGTTGGTCTAAAAGTGCTTCTCTCGCTCTGAAAAGCATTTTGCACGCATAAAAACTTGACAAGTGAATATTTCTGTTTCTTTCAATTCAAACGTGTTTTGATGGTTACAAATGGGTTATTTAAGCATAAACCACCATTTGGGAGTGAATTCCATTAGTTTTGAGCAATATCAACATTCAAAGGTCAGAATCACATTGTTGGTCTAAAAGTGCTTCTCTCGCTCTGAAAAGCATTTTGCACACATAAAAACTAGAAAAGTCAATATTTCTGTTACTTTCAATGGAAACGTGTTATTATGCTTACAAAAGGGTTATTTAAGCATAAACCACCATTTGGGAGTGAATTCCATTAGTTTTGAGCAATATCAACATTCAAAGGTCAGAATCACATTGTTGGTCAAAAAGTGCTTCTCTCGCTCTGAAAAGCATTTTGCACACATAAAAACTAGAAAAGTGAATAGTTCTGTTCATGTCAATGCAAACGTGTTATTATGCTTACAAAAGGGTTATTTAAGCATAAACCACCATTTGGGAGTGAATTCCATTAGTTTTGAGCAATATCAACATTCAAAGGTCAGAATCACATTGTTGGTCTAAAAGTGCTTCTCTCGCTCTGAAAAGCATTTTGCACGCATAAAAACTTGACAAGTGAATATTTCTGTTTCTTTCAGTTCAAACGTGTTATTATGCTTACAAAAGGGTTATTTAAGCATAAACCACCATTTGGGAGTGAATTCCATTAGTTTTGAGCAATATCAACATTCAAAGGTCAGAATCACATTGTTGGTCAAAAAGTGCTTCTCTCGCTCTGAAAAGCATTTTGCACACTTAAAAACTAGAAAAGTGAATATTTCTGTTACTTTCAATGGAAACGTGTTATTATGCTTACAAAAGGGTTATTTAAGCATAAACCACCATTTGGGAGTGAATTCCATTAGTTTTGAGCAATATCAACATTCAAAGGTCAGAATCACATTGTTGGTCAAAAAGTGCTTCTCTCGCTCTGAAAAGCATTTTGCACACATAAAAACTAGAAAAGTGAATAGTTCTGTTCATGTCAATGCAAACGTGTTATTATGCTTACAAAAGGGTTATTTAAGCATAAACCACCATTTGGGAGTGAATTCCATTAGTTTTGAGCAATATCAACATTCAAAGGTCAGAATCACATTGTTGGTCTAAAAGTGCTTCTCTCGCTCTGAAAAGCATTTTGCACACATAAAAACTAGAAAAGTGAATATTTCGGTTACTTTCAATGGAAACGTGTTATTATGCTTACAAAAGGGTTATTTAAGCATAAACCACCATTTGGGAGTGAATTCCATTAGTTTTGAGCAATATCAACATTGTAAGGTTAGAATCGCATTGTTGGTCAAAAAGTGCTTCTCTCGCTCTGAAAAGCATTTTGCACGCATAAAAACTTGACAAGTGAATATTTCTGTTTCTTTCAATTCAAACGTGTTATTATGCTTACAAAAGGGTTATTTAAGCATAAACCACCATTTGGGAGTGAATTCCATTAGTTTTGAGCAATATCAACATTCAAAGGTCAGAATCACATTGTTGGTCAAAAAGTGCTTCTCTCGCTCTGAAAAGCATTTTGCACGCATAAAAACTTGACAAGTGAATATTTCTGTTTCTTTCAATTCAAACGTGTTTTGATGGTTACAAATGGGTTATTTAAGCATAAACCACCATTTGGGAGTGAATTCCATTAGTTTTGAGCAATATCAACATTGTAAGGTTAGAATCGCATTGTTGGTCAAAAAGTGCTTCTCTCGCTCTGAAAAGCATTTTGCACGCATAAAAACTTGACAAGTGAATATTTCTGTTTCTTTCAATTCAAACGTGTTATTATGCTTACAAAAGGGTTATTTAAGCATAAACCACCATTTGGGAGTGAATTCCATTAGTTTTGAGCAATATCAACATTCAAAGGTCAGAATCACATTGTTGGTCAAAAAGTGCTTCTCTCGCTCTGAAAAGCATTTTGCACACATAAAAACTAGAAAAGTGAATATTTCTGTTACTTTCAATGGAAACGTGTTATTATGCTTACAAAAGGGTTATTTAAGCATAAACCACCATTTGGGAGTGAATTCCATTAGTTTTGAGCAATATCAACATTGTAAGGTTAGAATCGCATTGTTGGTCAAAAAGTGCTTCTCTCGCTCTGAAAAGCATTTTGCACGCATAAAAACTTGACAAGTGAATATTTCTGTTTCTTTCAATTCAAACGTGTTTTGATGGTTACAAATGGGTTATTTAAGCATAAACCACCATTTGGGAGTGAATTCCATTAGTTTTGAGCAATATCAACATTGTAAGGTCAGAATCACATTGTTGGTCAAAAAGTGCTTCTCTCGCTCTGAAAAGCATTTTGCACACATAAAAACTAGAAAAGTGAATATTTCTGTTACTTTCAATGGAAACGTGTTATTATGCTTACAAAAGGGTTATTTAAGCATAAACCACCATTTGGGAGTGAATTCCATTAGTTTTGAGCAATATCAACATTGTAAGGTCAGAATCACATTGTTGGTCAAAAAGTGCTTCTCTCGCTCTGAAAAGCATTTTGCACACATAAAAACTAGAAAAGTGAATAGTTCTGTTCATGTCAATGCAAACGTGTTATTATGCTTACAAAAGGGTTATTTAAGCATAAACCACCATTTGGGAGTGAATTCCATTAGTTTTGAGCAATATCAACATTCAAAGGTCAGAATCACATTGTTGGTCTAAAAGTGCTTCTCTCGCTCTGAAAAGCATTTTGCACGCATAAAAACTTGACAAGTGAATATTTCTGTTTCTTTCAATTCAAACGTGTTTTGATGGTTACAAATGGGTTATTTAAGCATAAACCACCATTTGGGAGTGAATTCCATTAGTTTTGAGCAATATCAACATTCAAAGGTCAGAATCACATTGTTGGTCTAAAAGTGCTTCTCTCGCTCTGAAAAGCATTTTGCACACATAAAAACTAGAAAAGTCAATATTTCTGTTACTTTCAATGGAAACGTGTTATTATGCTTACAAAAGGGTTATTTAAGCATAAACCACCATTTGGGAGTGAATTCCATTAGTTTTGAGCAATATCAACATTCAAAGGTCAGAATCACATTGTTGGTCAAAAAGTGCTTCTCTCGCTCTGAAAAGCATTTTGCACACATAAAAACTAGAAAAGTGAATAGTTCTGTTCATGTCAATGCAAACGTGTTATTATGCTTACAAAAGGGTTATTTAAGCATAAACCACCATTTGGGAGTGAATTCCATTAGTTTTAAGCAATATCAACATTCAAAGGTCAGAATCACATTGTTGGTCTAAAAGTGCTTCTCTCGCTCTGAAAAGCATTTTGCACGCATAAAAACTTGACAAGTGAATATTTCTGTTTCTTTCAGTTGAAACGTGTTATTATGCTTACAAAAGGGTTATTTAAGCATAAACCACCATTTGGGAGTGAATTCCATTAGTTTTGAGCAATATCAACATTGTAAGGTCAGAATCACATTGTTGGTCAAAAAGTGCTTCTCTCGCTCTGAAAAGCATTTTGCACACATAAAAACTAGAAAAGTCAATATTTCGGTTACTTTCAATGGAAACGTGTTATTATGCTTACAAAAGGGTTATTTAAGCATAAACCACCATTTGGGAGTGAATTCCATTAGTTTTGAGCAATATCAACATTTTAAGGTTAGAATCACATTGTTGGTCAAAAAGTGCTTCTCTCGCTCTGAAAAGCATTTTGCACGCATAAAAACTTGACAAGTGAATATTTCTGTTTCTTTCAATTCAAACGTGTTTTGATGGTTACAAATGGGTTATTTAAGCATAAACCACCATTTGGGAGTGAATTCCATTAGTTTTGAGCAATATCAACATTGTAAGGTTAGAATCGCATTGTTGGTCAAAAAGTGCTTCTCTCGCTCTGAAAAGCATTTTGCACGCATAAAAACTTGACAAGTGAATATTTCTGTTTCTTTCAATTCAAACGTGTTTTGATGGTTACAAATGGGTTATTTAAGCATAAACCACCATTTGGGAGTGAATTCCATTAGTTTTGAGCAATATCAACATTCAAAGGTCAGAATCACATTGTTGGTCTAAAAGTGCTTCTCTCGCTCTGAAAAGCATTTTGCACGCATAAAAACTTGACAAGTGAATATTTCTGTTTCTTTCAATTCAAACGTGTTTTGATGGTTACAAATGGGTTATTTAAGCATAAACCACCATTTGGGAGTGAATTCCATTAGTTTTGAGCAATATCAACATTCAAAGGTCAGAATCACATTGTTGGTCTAAAAGTGCTTCTCTCGCTCTGAAAAGCATTTTGCACACATAAAAACTAGAAAAGTCAATATTTCTGTTACTTTCAATGGAAACGTGTTATTATGCTTACAAAAGGGTTATTTAAGCATAAACCACCATTTGGGAGTGAATTCCATTAGTTTTGAGCAATATCAACATTCAAAGGTCAGAATCACATTGTTGGTCAAAAAGTGCTTCTCTCGCTCTGAAAAGCATTTTGCACACATAAAAACTAGAAAAGTGAATAGTTCTGTTCATGTCAATGCAAACGTGTTATTATGCTTACAAAAGGGTTATTTAAGCATAAACCACCATTTGGGAGTGAATTCCATTAGTTTTGAGCAATATCAACATTCAAAGGTCAGAATCACATTGTTGGTCTAAAAGTGCTTCTCTCGCTCTGAAAAGCATTTTGCACACATAAAAACTAGAAAAGTGAATATTTCTGTTACTTTCAATGGAAACGTGTTATTATGCTTACAAAAGGGTTATTTAAGCATAAACCACCATTTGGGAGTGAATTCCATTAGTTTTGAGCAATATCAACATTCAAAGGTCAGAATCACATTGTTGGTCAAAAAGTGCTTCTCTCGCTCTGAAAAGCATTTTGCACGCATAAAAACTTGACAAGTGAATATTTCTGTTTCTTTCAATTCAAACGTGTTTTGATGGTTACAAAAGGGTTATTTAAGCATAAACCACCATTTGGGAGTGAATTCCATTAGTTTTGAGCAATATCAACATTGTAAGGTTAGAATCGCATTGTTGGTCAAAAAGTTCTTCTCTCGCTCTGAAAAGCATTTTGCACACATAAAAACTAGAAAAGTGAATATTTCGGTTACTTTCAATGGAAACGTGTTATTATGCTTACAAAAGGGTTATTTAAGCATAAACCACCATTTGGGAGTGAATTCCATTAGTTTTGAGCAATATCAACATTCAAAGGTCAGAATCACATTGTTGGTCAAAAAGTGCTTCTCTCGCTCTGAAAAGCATTTTGCACACATAAAAACTAGAAAAGTGAATAGTTCTGTTCATGTCAATGCAAACGTGTTATTATGCTTACAAAAGGGTTATTTAAGCATAAACCACCATTTGGGAGTGAATTCCATTAGTTTTGAGCAATATCAACATTGTAAGGTTAGAATCGCATTGTTGGTCAAAAAGTGCTTCTCTCGCTCTGAAAAGCATTTTGCACGCATAAAAACTTGACAAGTGAATATTTCTGTTTCTTTCAATTCAAACGTGTTTTGATGGTTACAAATGGGTTATTTAAGCATAAACCACCATTTGGGAGTGAATTCCATTAGTTTTGAGCAATATCAACATTGTAAGGTTAGAATCGCATTGTTGGTCAAAAAGTGCTTCTCTCGCTCTGAAAAGCATTTTGCACGCATAAAAACTTGACAAGTGAATATTTCTGTTTCTTTCAATTCAAACGTGTTATTATGCTTACAAAAGGGTTATTTAAGCATAAACCACCATTTGGGAGTGAATTCCATTAGTTTTGAGCAATATCAACATTCAAAGGTCAGAATCACATTGTTGGTCAAAAAGTGCTTCTCTCGCTCTGAAAAGCATTTTGCACACATAAAAACTAGAAAAGTGAATATTTCGGTTACTTTCAATGGAAACGTGTTATTATGCTTACAAAAGGGTTATTTAAGCATAAACCACCATTTGGGAGTGAATTCCATTAGTTTTGAGCAATATCAACATTGTAAGGTTAGAATCGCATTGTTGGTCAAAAAGTGCTTCTCTCGCTCTGAAAAGCATTTTGCACGCATAAAAACTTGACAAGTGAATATTTCTGTTTCTTTCAATTCAAACGTGTTTTGATGGTTACAAATGGGTTATTTAAGCATAAACCACCATTTGGGAGTGAATTCCATTAGTTTTGAGCAATATCAACATTCAAAGGTCAGAATCACATTGTTGGTCTAAAAGTGCTTCTCTCGCTCTGAAAAGCATTTTGCACACATAAAAACTAGAAAAGTCAATATTTCTGTTACTTTCAATGGAAACGTGTTATTATGCTTACAAAAGGGTTATTTAAGCATAAACCACCATTTGGGAGTGAATTCCATTAGTTTTGAGCAATATCAACATTGTAAGGTCAGAATCACATTGTTGGTCAAAAAGTGCTTCTCTCGCTCTGAAAAGCATTTTGCACACATAAAAACTAGAAAAGTGAATAGTTCTGTTCATGTCAATGCAAACGTGTTATTATGCTTACAAAAGGGTTATTTAAGCATAAACCACCATTTGGGAGTGAATTCCATTAGTTTTGAGCAATATCAACATTCAAAGGTCAGAATCACATTGTTGGTCTAAAAGTGCTTCTCTCGCTCTGAAAAGCATTTTGCACGCATAAAAACTTGACAAGTGAATATTTCTGTTTCTTTCAATTCAAACGTGTTTTGATGGTTACAAATGGGTTATTTAAGCATAAACCACCATTTGGGAGTGAATTCCATTAGTTTTGAGCAATATCAACATTCAAAGGTCAGAATCACATTGTTGGTCTAAAAGTGCTTCTCTCGCTCTGAAAAGCATTTTGCACACATAAAAACTAGAAAAGTCAATATTTCTGTTACTTTCAATGGAAACGTGTTATTATGCTTACAAAAGGGTTATTTAAGCATAAACCACCATTTGGGAGTGAATTCCATTAGTTTTGAGCAATATCAACATTCAAAGGTCAGAATCACATTGTTGGTCAAAAAGTGCTTCTCTCGCTCTGAAAAGCATTTTGCACACATAAAAACTAGAAAAGTGAATAGTTCTGTTCATGTCAATGCAAACGTGTTATTATGCTTACAAAAGGGTTATTTAAGCATAAACCACCATTTGGGAGTGAATTCCATTAGTTTTAAGCAATATCAACATTCAAAGGTCAGAATCACATTGTTGGTCTAAAAGTGCTTCTCTCGCTCTGAAAAGCATTTTGCACGCATAAAAACTTGACAAGTGAATATTTCTGTTTCTTTCAGTTGAAACGTGTTATTATGCTTACAAAAGGGTTATTTAAGCATAAACCACCATTTGGGAGTGAATTCCATTAGTTTTGAGCAATATCAACATTCAAAGGTCAGAATCACATTGTTGGTCAAAAAGTGCTTCTCTCGCTCTGAAAAGCATTTTGCACACTTAAAAACTAGAAAAGTGAATATTTCTGTTACTTTCAATGGAAACGTGTTATTATGCTTACAAAAGGGTTATTTAAGCATAAACCACCATTTGGGAGTGAATTCCATTAGTTTTGAGCAATATCAACATTCAAAGGTCAGAATCACATTGTTGGTCAAAAAGTGCTTCTCTCGCTCTGAAAAGCATTTTGCACACATAAAAACTAGAAAAGTGAATAGTTCTGTTCATGTCAATGCAAACGTGTTATTATGCTTACAAAAGGGTTATTTAAGCATAAACCACCATTTGGGAGTGAATTCCATTAGTTTTGAGCAATATCAACATTCAAAGGTCAGAATCACATTGTTGGTCTAAAAGTGCTTCTCTCGCTCTGAAAAGCATTTTGCACACATAAAAACTAGAAAAGTGAATATTTCTGTTACTTTCAATGGAAACGTGTTATTATGCTTACAAAAGGGTTATTTAAGCATAAACCACCATTTGGGAGTGAATTCCATTAGTTTTGAGCAATATCAACATTCAAAGGTCAGAATCACATTGTTGGTCAAAAAGTGCTTCTCTCGCTCTGAAAAGCATTTTGCACGCATAAAAACTTGACAAGTGAATATTTCTGTTTCTTTCAATTCAAACGTGTTTTGATGGTTACAAATGGGTTATTTAAGCATAAACCACCATTTGGGAGTGAATTCCATTAGTTTTGAGCAATATCAACATTGTAAGGTTAGAATCGCATTGTTGGTCAAAAAGTGCTTCTCTCGCTCTGAAAAGCATTTTGCACGCATAAAAACTTGACAAGTGAATATTTCTGTTTCTTTCAATTCAAACGTGTTATTATGCTTACAAAAGGGTTATTTAAGCATAAACCACCATTTGGGAGTGAATTCCATTAGTTTTGAGCAATATCAACATTCAAAAGTCAGAATCACATTGTTGGTCAAAAAGTGCTTCTCTCGCTCTGAAAAGCATTTTGCACACATAAAAACTAGAAAAGTGAATATTTCTGTTACTTTCAATGGAAACGTGTTATTATGCTTACAAAAGGGTTATTTAAGCATAAACCACCATTTGGGAGTGAATTCCATTAGTTTTGAGCAATATCAACATTGTAAGGTTAGAATCGCATTGTTGGTCAAAAAGTGCTTCTCTCGCTCTGAAAAGCATTTTGCACGCATAAAAACTTGACAAGTGAATATTTCTGTTTCTTTCAATTCAAACGTGTTTTGATGGTTACAAATGGGTTATTTAAGCATAAACCACCATTTGGGAGTGAATTCCATTAGTTTTGAGCAATATCAACATTGTAAGGTTAGAATCGCATTGTTGGTCAAAAAGTGCTTCTCTCGCTCTGAAAAGCATTTTGCACGCATAAAAACTTGACAAGTGAATATTTCTGTTCATGTCAATGCAAACGTGTTATTATGCTTACAAAAGGGTTATTTAAGCATAAACCACCATTTGGGAGTGAATTCCATTAGTTTTGAGCAATATCAACATTCAAAGGTCAGAATCACATTGTTGGTCTAAAAGTGCTTCTCTCGCTCTGAAAAGCATTTTGCACACATAAAAACTAGAAAAGTGAATATTTCGGTTACTTTCAATGGAAACGTGTTATTATGCTTACAAAAGGGTTATTTAAGCATAAACCACCATTTGGGAGTGAATTCCATTAGTTTTGAGCAATATCAACATTGTAAGGTTAGAATCGCATTGTTGGTCAAAAAGTGCTTCTCTCGCTCTGAAAAGCATTTTGCACGCATAAAAACTTGACAAGTGAATATTTCTGTTTCTTTCAATTCAAACGTGTTATTATGCTTACAAAAGGGTTATTTAAGCATAAACCACCATTTGGGAGTGAATTCCATTAGTTTTGAGCAATATCAACATTCAAAGGTCAGAATCACATTGTTGGTCAAAAAGTGCTTCTCTCGCTCTGAAAAGCATTTTGCACGCATAAAAACTTGACAAGTGAATATTTCTGTTTCTTTCAATTCAAACGTGTTTTGATGGTTACAAATGGGTTATTTAAGCATAAACCACCATTTGGGAGTGAATTCCATTAGTTTTGAGCAATATCAACATTGTAAGGTAAGAATCGCATTGTTGGTCAAAAAGTGCTTCTCTCGCTCTGAAAAGCATTTTGCACGCATAAAAACTTGACAAGTGAATATTTCTGTTTCTTTCAATTCAAACGTGTTATTATGCTTACAAAAGGGTTATTTAAGCATAAACCACCATTTGGGAGTGAATTCCATTAGTTTTGAGCAATATCAACATTCAAAGGTCAGAATCACATTGTTGGTCAAAAAGTGCTTCTCTCGCTCTGAAAAGCATTTTGCACACATAAAAACTAGAAAAGTGAATATTTCTGTTACTTTCAATGGAAACGTGTTATTATGCTTACAAAAGGGTTATTTAAGCATAAACCACCATTTGGGAGTGAATTCCATTAGTTTTGAGCAATATCAACATTGTAAGGTTAGAATCGCATTGTTGGTCAAAAAGTGCTTCTCTCGCTCTGAAAAGCATTTTGCACGCATAAAAACTTGACAAGTGAATATTTCTGTTTCTTTCAATTCAAACGTGTTTTGATGGTTACAAATGGGTTATTTAAGCATAAACCACCATTTGGGAGTGAATTCCATTAGTTTTGAGCAATATCAACATTGTAAGGTCAGAATCACATTGTTGGTCAAAAAGTGCTTCTCTCGCTCTGAAAAGCATTTTGCACACATAAAAACTAGAAAAGTCAATATTTCTGTTACTTTCAATGGAAACGGTTATTATGCTTACAAAAGGGTTATTTAAGCATAAACCACCTTTTGGGAGTGAATTCCATTAGTTTTGAGCAATATCAACATTGTAAGGTTAGAATCGCATTGTTGGTCAAAAAGTGCTTCTCTCGCTCTGAAAAGCATTTTGCACGCATAAAAACTTGACAAGTGAATATTTCTGTTTCTTTCAATTCAAACGTGTTTTGATGGTTACAAATGGGTTATTTAAGCATAAACCACCATTTGGGAGTGAATTCCATTAGTTTTGAGCAATATCAACATTCAAAGGTCAGAATCACATTGTTGGTCAAAAAGTGCTTCTCTCGCTCTGAAAAGCATTTTGCACGCATAAAAACTTGACAAGTGAATATTTCTGTTTCTTTCAATTCAAACGTGTTTTGATGGTTACAAATGGGTTATTTAAGCATAAACCACCATTTGGGAGTGAATTCCATTAGTTTTGAGCAATATCAACATTCAAAGGTCAGAATCACATTGTTGGTCAAAAAGTGCTTCTCTCGCTCTGAAAAGCATTTTGCACACATAAAAACTAGAAAAGTGAATATTTCTGTTTCTTTCAATTCAAACGTGTTTTGATGGTTACAAATGGGTTATTTAAGCATAAACCACCATTTGGGAGTGAATTCCATTAGTTTTGAGCAATATCAACATTCAAAGGTCAGAATCACATTGTTGGTCTAAAAGTGCTTCTCTCGCTCTGAAAAGCATTTTGCACACATAAAAACTAGAAAAGTCAATATTTCTGTTACTTTCAATGGAAACGTGTTTTGATGGTTACAAATGGGTTATTTAAGCATAAACCACCATTTGGGAGTGAATTCCATTAGTTTTGAGCAATATCAACATTCAAAGGTCAGAATCACATTGTTGGTCAAAAAGTGCTTCTCTCGCTCTGAAAACCATTTTGCACACATAAAAACTAGAAAAGTGAATATTTCGGTTACTTTCAATGGAAACGTGTTATTATGCTTACAAAAGGGTTATTTAAGCATAAACCACCATTTGGGAGTGAATTCCATTAGTTTTGAGCAATATCAACATTTTAAGGTTAGAATCACATTGTTGGTCAAAAAGTGCTTCTCTCGCTCTGAAAAGCATTTTGCACGCATAAAAACTTGACAAGTGAATATTTCTGTTTCTTTCAATTCAAACGTGTTTTGATGGTTACAAATGGGTTATTTAAGCATAAACCACCATTTGGGAGTGAATTCCATTAGTTTTGAGCAATATCAACATTGTAAGGTTAGAATCGCATTGTTGGTCAAAAAGTGCTTCTCTCGCTCTGAAAAGCATTTTGCACGCATAAAAACTTGACAAGTGAATATTTCTGTTTCTTTCAATTCAAACGTGTTTTGATAGTTACAAAAGGGTTATTTAAGCATAAACCACCATTTGGGAGTGAATTCCATTAGTTTTGAGCAATATCAACATTCAAAGGTCAGAATCACATTGTTGGTCTAAAAGTGCTTCTCTCGCTCTGAAAAGCATTTTGCACGCATAAAAACTTGACAAGTGAATATTTCTGTTTCTTTCAATTCAAACGTGTTTTGATGGTTACAAATGGGTTATTTAAGCATAAACCACCATTTGGGAGTGAATTCCATTAGTTTTGAGCAATATCAACATTCAAAGGTCAGAATCACATTGTTGGTCAAAAAGTGCTTCTCTCGCTCTGAAAAGCATTTTGCACGCATAAAAACTTGACAAGTGAATATTTCTGTTTCTTTCAATTCAAACGTGTTTTGATGGTTACAAATGGGTTATTTAAGCATAAACCACCATTTGGGAGTGAATTCCATTAGTTTTGAGCAATATCAACATTGTAAGGTTAGAATCGCATTGTTGGTCAAAAAGTGCTTCTCTCGCTCTGAAAAGCATTTTGCACGCATAAAAACTTGACAAGTGAATATTTCTGTTTCTTTCAATTCAAACGTGTTATTATGCTTACAAATGGGTTATTTAAGCATAAACCACCATTTGGGAGTGAATTCCATTAGTTTTGAGCAATATCAACATTCAAAGGTCAGAATCACATTGTTGGTCAAAAAGTGCTTCTCTCGCTCTGAAAAGCATTTTGCACACATAAAAACTAGAAAAGTGAATATTTCTGTTACTTTCAATGGAAACGTGTTATTATGCTTACAAAAGGGTTATTTAAGCATAAACCACCATTTGGGAGTGAATTCCATTAGTTTTGAGCAATATCAACATTGTAAGGTTAGAATCGCATTGTTGGTCAAAAAGTGCTTCTCTCGCTCTGAAAAGCATTTTGCACGCATAAAAACTTGACAAGTGAATATTTCTGTTTCTTTCAATTCAAACGTGTTTTGATGGTTACAAATGGGTTATTTAAGCATAAACCACCATTTGGGAGTGAATTCCATTAGTTTTGAGCAATATCAACATTCAAAGGTCAGAATCACATTGTTGGTCAAAAAGTGCTTCTCTCGCTCTGAAAAGCATTTTGCACGCATAAAAACTTGACAAGTGAATATTTCTGTTTCTTTCAATTCAAACGTGTTTTGATGGTTACAAATGGGTTATTTAAGCATAAACCACCATTTGGGAGTGAATTCCATTAGTTTTGAGCAATATCAACATTCAAAGGTCAGAATCACATTGTTGGTCAAAAAGTGCTTCTCTCGCTCTGAAAAGCATTTTGCACACATAAAAACTAGAAAAGTGAATATTTCTGTTTTTTTCAATTCAAACGTGTTTTGATGGTTACAAATGGGTTATTTAAGCATAAACCACCATTTGGGAGTGAATTCCATTAGTTTTGAGCAATATCAACATTCAAAGGTCAGAATCACATTGTTGGTCTAAAAGTGCTTCTCTCGCTCTGAAAAGCATTTTGCACACATAAAAACTAGAAAAGTCAATATTTCTGTTACTTTCAATGGAAACGTGTTTTGATGGTTACAAATGGGTTATTTAAGCATAAACCACCATTTGGGAGTGAATTCCATTAGTTTTGAGCAATATCAACATTGTAAGGTTAGAATCGCATTGTTGGTCAAAAAGTGCTTCTCTCGCTCTGAAAAGCATTTTGCACACATAAAAACTTGACAAGTGAATATTTCTGTTTCTTTCAATTCAAACGTGTTATTATGCTTACAAAAGGGTTATTTAAGCATAAACCACCATTTGGGAGTGAATTCCATTAGTTTTGAGCAATATCAACATTCAAAGGTCAGAATCACATTGTTGGTCAAAAAGTGCTTCTCTCGCTCTGAAAAGCATTTTGCACACATAAAAACTAGAAAAGTGAATATTTCTGTTACTTTCAATGGAAACGTGTTATTATGCTTACAAAAGGGTTATTTAAGCATAAACCACCTTTTGGGAGTGAATTCCATTAGTTTTGAGCAATATCAACATTGTAAGGTTAGAATCGCATTGTTGGTCAAAAAGTGCTTCTCTCGCTCTGAAAAGCATTTTGCACGCATAAAAACTTGACAAGTGAATATTTCTGTTTCTTTCAATTCAAACGTGTTTTGATGGTTACAAATGGGTTATTTAAGCATAAACCACCATTTGGGAGTGAATTCCATTAGTTTTGAGCAATATCAACATTCAAAGGTCAGAATCACATTGTTGGTCAAAAAGTGCTTCTCTCGCTCTGAAAAGCATTTTGCACGCATAAAAACTTGACAAGTGAATATTTCTGTTTCTTTCAATTCAAACGTGTTTTGATGGTTACAAATGGGTTATTTAAGCATAAACCACCATTTGGGAGTGAATTCCATTAGTTTTGAGCAATATCAACATTCAAAGGTCAGAATCACATTGTTGGTCAAAAAGTGCTTCTCTCGCTCTGAAAAGCATTTTGCACACATAAAAACTAGAAAAGTGAATATTTCTGTTTCTTTCAATTCAAACGTGTTTTGATGGTTACAAATGGGTTATTTAAGCATAAACCACCATTTGGGAGTGAATTCCATTAGTTTTGAGCAATATCAACATTCAAAGGTCAGAATCACATTGTTGGTCTAAAAGTGCTTCTCTCGCTCTGAAAAGCATTTTGCACACATAAAAACTAGAAAAGTCAATATTTCTGTTACTTTCAATGGAAACGTGTTTTGATGGTTACAAATGGGTTATTTAAGCATAAACCACCATTTGGGAGTGAATTCCATTAGTTTTGAGCAATATCAACATTCAAAGGTCAGAATCACATTGTTGGTCAAAAAGTGCTTCTCTCGCTCTGAAAAGCATTTTGCACACATAAAAACTAGAAAAGTGAATATTTCGGTTACTTTCAATGGAAACGTGTTATTATGCTTACAAAAGGGTTATTTAAGCATAAACCACCATTTGGGAGTGAATTCCATTAGTTTTGAGCAATATCAACATTTTAAGGTTAGAATCACATTGTTGGTCAAAAAGTGCTTCTCTCGCTCTGAAAAGCATTTTGCACGCATAAAAACTTGACAAGTGAATATTTCTGTTTCTTTCAATTCAAACGTGTTTTGATGGTTACAAATGGGTTATTTAAGCATAAACCACCATTTGGGAGTGAATTCCATTAGTTTTGAGCAATATCAACATTGTAAGGTTAGAATCGCATTGTTGGTCAAAAAGTGCTTCTCTCGCTCTGAAAAGCATTTTGCACGCATAAAAACTTGACAAGTGAATATTTCTGTTTCTTTCAATTCAAACGTGTTTTGATAGTTACAAATGGGTTATTTAAGCATAAACCACCATTTGGGAGTGAATTCCATTAGTTTTGAGCAATATCAACATTCAAAGGTCAGAATCACATTGTTGGTCTAAAAGTGCTTCTCTCGCTCTGAAAAGCATTTTGCACGCATAAAAACTTGACAAGTGAATATTTCTGTTTCTTTCAATTCAAACGTGTTTTGATGGTTACAAATGGGTTATTTAAGCATAAACCACCATTTGGGAGTGAATTCCATTAGTTTTGAGCAATATCAACATTCAAAGGTCAGAATCACATTGTTGGTCAAAAAGTGCTTCTCTCGCTCTGAAAAGCATTTTGCACACATAAAAACTAGAAAAGTGAATAGTTCTGTTCATGTCAATGCAAACGTGTTATTATGCTTACAAAAGGGTTATTTAAGCATAAACCACCATTTGGGAGTGAATTCCATTAGTTTTGAGCAATATCAACATTCAAAGGTCAGAATCACATTGTTGGTCTAAAAGTGCTTCTCTCGCTCTGAAAAGCATTTTGCACGCATAAAAACTTGACAAGTGAATATTTCTGTTTCCTTCAGTTCAAACGTGTTATTATGCTTACAAAAGGGTTATTTAAGCATAAACCACCATTTGGGAGTGAATTCCATTAGTTTTGAGCAATATCAACATTTTAAGGTTAGAATCACATTGTTGGTCAAAAAGTGCTTCTCTCGCTCTGAAAAGCATTTTGCACGCATAAAAACTTGACAAGTGAATATTTCTGTTTCTTTCAATTCAAACGTGTTTTGATGGTTACAAATGGGTTATTTAAGCATAAACCACCATTTGGGAGTGAATTCCATTAGTTTTGAGCAATATCAACATTGTAAGGTTAGAATCGCATTGTTGGTCAAAAAGTGCTTCTCTCGCTCTGAAAAGCATTTTGCACGCATAAAAACTTGACAAGTGAATATTTCTGTTTCTTTCAATTCAAACGTGTTTTGATGGTTACAAATGGGTTATTTAAGCATAAACCACCATTTGGGAGTGAATTCCATTAGTTTTGAGCAATATCAACATTCAAAGGTCAGAATCACATTGTTGGTCTAAAAGTGCTTCTCTCGCTCTGAAAAGCATTTTGCACACATAAAAACTAGAAAAGTCAATATTTCTGTTACTTTCAATGGAAACGTGTTATTATGCTTACAAAAGGGTTATTTAAGCATAAACCACCATTTGGGAGTGAATTCCATTAGTTTTGAGCAATATCAACATTCAAAGGTCAGAATCACATTGTTGGTCAAAAAGTGCTTCTCTCGCTCTGAAAAGCATTTTGCACACATAAAAACTAGAAAAGTGAATAGTTCTGTTCATGTCAATGCAAACGTGTTATTATGCTTACAAAAGGGTTATTTAAGCATAAACCACCATTTGGGAGTGAATTCCATTAGTTTTGAGCAATATCAACATTCAAAGGTCAGAATCACATTGTTGGTCTAAAAGTGCTTCTCTCGCTCTGAAAAGCATTTGGCACACATAAAAACTAGAAAAGTCAATATTTCTGTTACTTTCAATGGAAACGTGTTATTATGCTTACAAAAGGGTTATTTAAGCATAAACCACCATTTGGGAGTGAATTCCATTAGTTTTGAGCAATATCAACATTCAAAGGTCAGAATCACATTGTTGGTCAAAAAGTGCTTCTCTCGCTCTGAAAAGCATTTTGCACACATAAAAACTAGAGAAGTGAATATTTCTGTTACTTTCAATGGAAACGTGTTATTATGCTTACAAAAGGGTTATTTAAGCATAAACCACCATTTGGGAGTGAATTCCATTAGTTTTGAGCAATATCAACATTCAAAGGTCAGAATCACATTGTTGGTCAAAAAGTGCTTCTCTCGCTCTGAAAAGCATTTTGCACGCATAAAAACTTGACAAGTCAATATTTCTGTTTCTTTCAATTCAAACGTGTTTTGATGGTTACAAATGGGTTATTTAAGCATAAACCACCATTTGGGAGTGAATTCCATTAGTTTTGAGCAATATCAACATTGTAAGGTTAGAATCGCATTGTTGGTCAAAAAGTGCTTCTCTCGCTCTGAAAAGCATTTTGCACGCATAAAAACTTGACAAGTGAATATTTCTGTTTCTTTCAATTCAAACGTGTTATTATGCTTACAAAAGGGTTATTTAAGCATAAACCACCATTTGGGAGTGAATTCCATTAGTTTTGAGCAATATCAACATTCAAAGGTCAGAATCACATTGTTGGTCAAAAAGTGCTTCTCTCGCTCTGAAAAGCATTTTGCACACATAAAAACTAGAAAAGTGAATATTTCTGTTATTTTCAATGGAAACGTGTTATTATGCTTACAAAAGGGTTATTTAAGCATAAACCACCATTTGGGAGTGAATTCCATTAGTTTTGAGCAATATCAACATTCAAAGGTCAGAATCACATTGTTGGTCAAAAAGTGCTTCTCTCGCTCTGAAAAGCATTTTGCACACATAAAAACTAGAAAAGTGAATAGTTCTGTTCATGTCAATGCAAACGTGTTATTATGCTTACAAAAGGGTTATTTAAGCATAAACCACCATTTGGGAGTGAATTCCATTAGTTTTGAGCAATATCAACATTCAAAGGTCAGAATCACATTGTTGGTCTAAAAGTGCTTCTCTCGCTCTGAAAAGCATTTTGCACGCATAAAAACTTGACAAGTGAATATTTCTGTTTCTTTCAATTCAAACGTGTTTTGATGGTTACAAATGGGTTATTTAAGCATAAACCACCATTTGGGAGTGAATTCCATTAGTTTTGAGCAATATCAACATTCAAAGGTCAGAATCACATTGTTGGTCTAAAAGTGCTTCTCTCGCTCTGAAAAGCATTTTGCACACATAAAAACTAGAAAAGTCAATATTTCTGTTACTTTCAATGGAAACGTGTTATTATGCTTACAAAAGGGTTATTTAAGCATAAACCACCATTTGGGAGTGAATTCCATTAGTTTTGAGCAATATCAACATTCAAAGGTCAGAATCACATTGTTGGTCAAAAAGTGCTTCTCTCGCTCTGAAAAGCATTTTGCACACATAAAAACTAGAAAAGTGAATAGTTCTGTTCATGTCAATGCAAACGTGTTATTATGCTTACAAAAGGGTTATTGAAGCATAAACCACCATTTGGGAGTGAATTCCATTAGTTTTGAGCAATATCAACATTCAAAGGTCAGAATCACATTGTTGGTCTAAAAGTGCTTCTCTCGCTCTGAAAAGCATTTTGCACGCATAAAAACTTGACAAGTGAATATTTCTGTTTCTTTCAGTTCAAACGTGTTATTATGCTTACAAAAGGGTTATTTAAGCATAAACCACCATTTGGGAGTGAATTCCATTAGTTTTGAGCAATATCAACATTCAAAGGTCAGAATCACATTGTTGGTCAAAAAGTGCTTCTCTCGCTCTGAAAAGCATTTTGCACACTTAAAAACTAGAAAAGTGAATATTTCTGTTACTTTCAATGGAAACGTGTTATTATGCTTACAAAAGGGTTATTTAAGCATAAACCACCATTTGGGAGTGAATTCCATTAGTTTTGAGCAATATCAACATTCAAAGGTCAGAATCACATTGTTGGTCAAAAAGTGCTTCTCTCGCTCTGAAAAGCATTTTGCACACATAAAAACTAGAAAAGTGAATAGTTCTGTTCATGTCAATGCAAACGTGTTATTATGCTTACAAAAGGGTTATTTAAGCATAAACCACCATTTGGGAGTGAATTCCATTAGTTTTGAGCAATATCAACATTCAAAGGTCAGAATCACATTGTTGGTCAAAAAGTGCTTCTCTCGCTCTGAAAAGCATTTTGCACACATAAAAACTAGAAAAGTCAATATTTCTGTTACTTTCAATGGAAACGTGTTATTATGCTTACAAAAGGGTTATTTAAGCATAAACCACCATTTGGGAGTGAATTCCATTAGTTTTGAGCAATATCAACATTTTAAGGTTAGAATCACATTGTTGGTCAAAAAGTGCTTCTCTCGCTCTGAAAAGCATTTTGCACGCATAAAAACTTGACAAGTGAATATTTCTGTTTCTTTCAATTCAAACGTGTTTTGATGGTTACAAATGGGTTATTTAAGCATAAACCACCATTTGGGAGTGAATTCCATTAGTTTTGAGCAATATCAACATTGTAAGGTTAGAATCGCATTGTTGGTCAAAAAGTGCTTCTCTCGCTCTGAAAAGCATTTTGCACGCATAAAAACTTGACAAGTGAATATTTCTGTTTCTTTCAATTCAAACGTGTTTTGATGGTTACAAATGGGTTATTTAAGCATAAACCACCATTTGGGAGTGAATTCCATTAGTTTTGAGCAATATCAACATTCAAAGGTCAGAATCACATTGTTGGTCTAAAAGTGCTTCTCTCGCTCTGAAAAGCATTTTGCACACATAAAAACTAGAAAAGTCAATATTTCTGTTACTTTCAATGGAAACGTGTTATTATGCTTACAAAAGGGTTATTTAAGCATAAACCACCATTTGGGAGTGAATTCCATTAGTTTTGAGCAATATCAACATTCAAAGGTCAGAATCACATTGTTGGTCAAAAAGTGCTTCTCTCGCTCTGAAAAGCATTTTGCACACATAAAAACTAGAAAAGTGAATAGTTCTGTTCATGTCAATGCAAACGTGTTATTATGCTTACAAAAGGGTTATTTAAGCATAAACCACCATTTGGGAGTGAATTCCATTAGTTTTGAGCAATATCAACATTCAAAGGTCAGAATCACATTGTTGGTCTAAAAGTGCTTCTCTCGCTCTGAAAAGCATTTTGCACGCATAAAAACTTGACAAGTGAATATTTCTGTTTCTTTCAGTTCAAACGTGTTATTATGCTTACAAAAGGGTTATTTAAGCATAAACCACCATTTGGGAGTGAATTCCATTAGTTTTGAGCAATATCAACATTCAAAGGTCAGAATCACATTGTTGGTCAAAAAGTGCTTCTCTCGCTCTGAAAAGCATTTTGCACACTTAAAAACTAGAAAAGTGAATATTTCTGTTACTTTCAATGGAAACGTGTTATTATGCTTACAAAAGGGTTATTTAAGCATAAACCACCATTTGGGAGTGAATTCCATTAGTTTTGAGCAATATCAACATTCAAAGGTCAGAATCACATTGTTGGTCAAAAAGTGCTTCTCTCGCTCTGAAAAGCATTTTGCACACATAAAAACTAGAAAAGTGAATAGTTCTGTTCATGTCAATGCAAACGTGTTATTATGCTTACAAAAGGGTTATTTAAGCATAAACCACCATTTGGGAGTGAATTCCATTAGTTTTGAGCAATATCAACATTCAAAGGTCAGAATCACATTGTTGGTCAAAAAGTGCTTCTCTCGCTCTGAAAAGCATTTTGCACACATAAAAACTAGAAAAGTCAATATTTCTGTTACTTTCAATGGAAACGTGTTATTATGCTTACAAAAGGGTTATTTAAGCATAAACCACCATTTGGGAGTGAATTCCATTAGTTTTGAGCAATATCAACATTCAAAGGTCAGAATCACATTGTTGGTCAAAAAGTGCTTCTCTCGCTCTGAAAAGCATTTTGCACGCATAAAAACTTGACAAGTGAATATTTCTGTTTCTTTCAATTCAAACGTGTTTTGATGGTTACAAATGGGTTATTTAAGCATAAACCACCATTTGGGAGTGAATTCCATTAGTTTTGAGCAATATCAACATTGTAAGGTTAGAATCGCATTGTTGGTCAAAAAGTGCTTCTCTCGCTCTGAAAAGCATTTTGCACGCATAAAAACTTGACAAGTGAATATTTCTGTTTCTTTCAATTCAAACGTGTTATTATGCTTACAAAAGGGTTATTTAAGCATAAACCACCATTTGGGAGTGAATTCCATTAGTTTTGAGCAATATCAACATTCAAAGGTCAGAATCACATTGTTGGTCAAAAAGTGCTTCTCTCGCTCTGAAAAGCATTTTGCACACATAAAAACTAGAAAAGTGAATATTTCTGTTACTTTCAATGGAAACGTGTTATTATGCTTACAAAAGGGTTATTTAAGCATAAACCACCATTTGGGAGTGAATTCCATTAGTTTTGAGCAATATCAACATTGTAAGGTTAGAATCGCATTGTTGGTCAAAAAGTGCTTCTCTCGCTCTGAAAAGCATTTTGCACGCATAAAAACTTGACAAGTGAATATTTCTGTTTCTTTCAATTCAAACGTGTTTTGATGGTTACAAATGGGTTATTTAAGCATAAACCACCATTTGGGAGTGAATTCCATTAGTTTTGAGCAATATCAACATTCAAAGGTCAGAATCACATTGTTGGTCAAAAAGTGCTTCTCTCGCTCTGAAAAGCATTTTGCACGCATAAAAACTTGACAAGTGAATATTTCTGTTTCTTTCAATTCAAACGTGTTTTGATGGTTACAAATGGGTTATTTAAGCATAAACCACCATTTGGGAGTGAATTCCATTAGTTTTGAGCAATATCAACATTCAAAGGTCAGAATCACATTGTTGGTCAAAAAGTGCTTCTCTCGCTCTGAAAAGCATTTTGCACACATAAAAACTAGAAAAGTGAATATTTCTGTTTCTTTCAATTCAAACGTGTTTTGATGGTTACAAATGGGTTATTTAAGCATAAACCACCATTTTGGAGTGAATTCCATTAGTTTTGAGCAATATCAACATTCAAAGGTCAGAATCACATTGTTGGTCAAAAAGTGCTTCTCTCGCTCTGAAAAGCATTTTGCACACATAAAAACTAGAAAAGTGAATATTTCTGTTACTTTCAATGGAAACGTGTTATTATGCTTACAAAAGGGTTATTTAAGCATAAACCACCATTTGGGAGTGAATTCCATTAGTTTTGAGCAATATCAACATTGTAAGGTTAGAATCGCATTGTTGGTCAAAAAGTGCTTCTCTCGCTCTGAAAAGCATTTTGCACGCATAAAAACTTGACAAGTGAATATTTCTGTTTCTTTCAATTCAAACGTGTTTTGATGGTTACAAATGGGTTATTTAAGCATAAACCACCATTTGGGAGTGAATTCCATTAGTTTTGAGCAATATCAACATTCAAAGGTCAGAATCACATTGTTGGTCAAAAAGTGCTTCTCTCGCTCTGAAAAGCATTTTGCACGCATAAAAACTTGACAAGTGAATATTTCTGTTTCTTTCAATTCAAACGTGTTTTGATGGTTACAAATGGGTTATTTAAGCATAAACCACCATTTGGGAGTGAATTCCATTAGTTTTGAGCAATATCAACATTCAAAGGTCAGAATCACATTGTTGGTCAAAAAGTGCTTCTCTCGCTCTGAAAAGCATTTTGCACACATAAAAACTAGAAAAGTGAATATTTCTGTTTCTTTCAATTCAAACGTGTTTTGATGGTTACAAATGGGTTATTTAAGCATAAACCACCATTTGGGAGTGAATTCCATTAGTTTTGAGCAATATCAACATTCAAAGGTCAGAATCACATTGTTGGTCTAAAAGTGCTTCTCTCGCTCTGAAAAGCATTTTGCACACATAAAAACTAGAAAAGTCAATATTTCTGTTACTTTCAATGGAAACGTGTTTTGATGGTTACAAATGGGTTATTTAAGCATAAACCACCATTTGGGAGTGAATTCCATTAGTTTTGAGCAATATCAACATTCAAAGGTCAGAATCACATTGTTGGTCAAAAAGTGCTTCTCTCGCTCTGAAAAGCATTTTGCACACATAAAAACTAGAAAAGTGAATATTTCTGTTACTTTCAATGGAAACGTGTTATTATGCTTACAAAAGGGTTATTTAAGCATAAACCACCATTTGGGAGTGAATTCCATTAGTTTTGAGCAATATCAACATTGTAAGGTTAGAATCGCATTGTTGGTCAAAAAGTGCTTCTCTCGCTCTGAAAAGCATTTTGCACGCATAAAAACTTGACAAGTGAATATTTCTGTTTCTTTCAATTCAAACGTGTTTTGATGGTTACAAATGGGTTATTTAAGCATAAACCACCATTTGGGAGTGAATTCCATTAGTTTTGAGCAATATCAACATTGTAAGGTTAGAATCGCATTGTTGGTCAAAAAGTGCTTCTCTCGCTCTGAAAAGCATTTTGCACGCATAAAAACTTGACAAGTGAATATTTCTGTTTCTTTCAATTCAAACGTGTTATTATGCTTATAAAAGGGTTATTTAAGCATAAACCACCATTTGGGAGTGAATTCCATTAGTTTTGAGCAATATCAACATTCAAAGGTCAGAATCACATTGTTGGTCAAAAAGTGCTTCTCTCGCTCTGAAAAGCATTTTGCACACATAAAAACTAGAAAAGTGAATATTTCTGTTACTTTCAATGGAAACGTGTTATTATGCTTACAAAAGGGTTATTTAAGCATAAACCACCATTTGGGAGTGAATTCCATTAGTTTTGAGCAATATCAACATTGTAAGGTTAGAATCGCATTGTTGGTCAAAAAGTGCTTCTCTCGCTCTGAAAAGCATTTTGCACGCATAAAAACTTGACAAGTGAATATTTCTGTTTCTTTCAATTCAAACGTGTTTTGATAGTTACAAATGGGTTATTTAAGCATAAACCACCATTTGGGAGTGAATTCCATTAGTTTTGAGCAATATCAACATTCAAAGGTCAGAATCACATTGTTGGTCTAAAAGTGCTTCTCTCGCTCTGAAAAGCATTTTGCACGCATAAAAACTTGACAAGTGAATATTTCTGTTTCTTTCAATTCAAACGTGTTTTGATGGTTACAAATGGGTTATTTAAGCATAAACCACCATTTGGGAGTGAATTCCATTAGTTTTGAGCAATATCAACATTCAAAGGTCAGAATCACATTGTTGGTCTAAAAGTGCTTCTCTCGCTCTGAAAAGCATTTTGCACACATAAAAACTAGAAAAGTCAATATTTCTGTTACTTTCAATGGAAACGTGTTTTGATGGTTACAAATGGGTTATTTAAGCATAAACCACCATTTGGGAGTGAATTCCATTAGTTTTGAGCAATATCAACATTCAAAGGTCAGAATCACATTGTTGGTCAAAAAGTGCTTCTCTCGCTCTGAAAAGCATTTTGCACACATAAAAACTAGAAAAGTGAATATTTCGGTTACTTTCAATGGAAACGTGTTATTATGCTTACAAAAGGGTTATTTAAGCATAAACCACCATTTGGGAGTGAATTCCATTAGTTTTGAGCAATATCAACATTTTAAGGTTAGAATCACATTGTTGGTCAAAAAGTGCTTCTCTCGCTCTGAAAAGCATTTTGCACGCATAAAAACTTGACAAGTGAATATTTCTGTTTCTTTCAATTCAAACGTGTTTTGATGGTTACAAATGGGTTATTTAAGCATAAACCACCATTTGGGAGTGAATTCCATTAGTTTTGAGCAATATCAACATTGTAAGGTTAGAATCGCATTGTTGGTCAAAAAGTGCTTCTCTCGCTCTGAAAAGCATTTTGCACGCATAAAAACTTGACAAGTGAATATTTCTGTTTCTTTCAATTCAAACGTGTTTTGATAGTTACAAATGGGTTATTTAAGCATAAACCACCATTTGGGAGTGAATTCCATTAGTTTTGAGCAATATCAACATTCAAAGGTCAGAATCACATTGTTGGTCTAAAAGTGCTTCTCTCGCTCTGAAAAGCATTTTGCACGCATAAAAACTTGACAAGTGAATATTTCTGTTTCTTTCAATTCAAACGTGTTTTGATAGTTACAAATGGGTTATTTAAGCATAAACCACCATTTGGGAGTGAATTCCATTAGTTTTGAGCAATATCAACATTCAAAGGTCAGAATCACATTGTTGGTCTAAAAGTGCTTCTCTCGCTCTGAAAAGCATTTTGCACGCATAAAAACTTGACAAGTGAATATTTCTGTTTCTTTCAATTCAAACGTGTTTTGATGGTTACAAATGGGTTATTTAAGCATAAACCACCATTTGGGAGTGAATTCCATTAGTTTTGAGCAATATCAACATTCAAAGGTCAGAATCACATTGTTGGTCTAAAAGTGCTTCTCTCGCTCTGAAAAGCATTTTGCACACATAAAAACTAGAAAAGTCAATATTTCTGTTACTTTCAATGGAAACGTGTTTTGATGGTTACAAATGGGTTATTTTAAGCATAAACCACCATTTGGGAGTGAATTCCATTAGTTTTGAGCAATATCAACATTCAAAGGTCAGAATCACATTGTTGGTCAAAAAGTGCTTCTCTCGCTCTGAAAAGCATTTGCACACATAAAAACTAGAAAAGTGAATATTTCGGTTACTTTCAATGGAAACGTGTTATTATGCTTACAAAAGGGTTATTTAAGCATAAACCACCATTTGGGAGTGAATTCCATTAGTTTTGAGCAATATCAACATTTTAAGGTTAGAATCACATTGTTGGTCAAAAAGTGCTTCTCTCGCTCTGAAAAGCATTTTGCACGCATAAAAACTTGACAAGTGAATATTTCTGTTTCTTTCAATTCAAACGTGTTTTGATGGTTACAAATGGGTTATTTAAGCATAAACCACCATTTGGGAGTGAATTCCATTAGTTTTGAGCAATATCAACATTGTAAGGTTAGAATCGCATTGTTGGTCAAAAAGTGCTTCTCTCGCTCTGAAAAGCATTTTGCACGCATAAAAACTTGACAAGTGAATATTTCTGTTTCTTTCAATTCAAACGTGTTTTGATAGTTACAAATGGGTTATTTAAGCATAAACCACCATTTGGGAGTGAATTCCATTAGTTTTGAGCAATATCAACATTCAAAGGTCAGAATCACATTGTTGGTCTAAAAGTGCTTCTCTCGCTCTGAAAAGCATTTTGCACGCATAAAAACTTGACAAGTGAATATTTCTGTTTCTTTCAATTCAAACGTGTTTTGATGGTTACAAATGGGTTATTTAAGCATAAACCACCATTTGGGAGTGAATTCCATTAGTTTTGAGCAATATCAACATTCAAAGGTCAGAATCACATTGTTGGTCTAAAAGTGCTTCTCTCGCTCTGAAAAGCATTTTGCACACATAAAAACTAGAAAAGTCAATATTTCTGTTACTTTCAATGGAAACGTGTTATTATGCTTACAAAAGGGTTATTTAAGCATAAACCACCATTTGGGAGTGAATTCCATTAGTTTTGAGCAATATCAACATTCAAAGGTCAGAATCACATTGTTGGTCAAAAAGTGCTTCTCTCGCTCTGAAAAGCATTTTGCATACATAAAAACTAGAAAAGTGAATAGTTCTGTTCATGTCAATGCAAACGTGTTATTATGCTTACAAAAGGGTTATTTAAGCATAAACCACCATTTGGGAGTGAATTCCATTAGTTTTGAGCAATATCAACATTCAAAGGTCAGAATCACATTGTTGGTCTAAAAGTGCTTCTCTCGCTCTGAAAAGCATTTTGCACGCATAAAAACTTGACAAGTGAATATTTCTGTTTCCTTCAGTTCAAACGTGTTATTATGCTTACAAAAGGGTTATTTAAGCATAAACCACCATTTGGGAGTGAATTCCATTAGTTTTGAGCAATATCAACATTCAAAGGTCAGAATCACATTGTTGGTCAAAAAGTGCTTCTCTCGCTCTGAAAAGCATTTTGCACACTTAAAAACTAGAAAAGTGAATATTTCTGTTACTTTCAATGGAAACGTGTTATTATGCTTACAAAAGGGTTATTTAAGCATAAACCACCATTTGGGAGTGAATTCCATTAGTTTTGAGCAATATCAACATTCAAAGGTCAGAATCACATTGTTGGTCAAAAAGTGCTTCTCTCGCTCTGAAAAGCATTTTGCACACATAAAAACTAGAAAAGTGAATAGTTCTGTTCATGTCAATGCAAACGTGTTATTATGCTTACAAAAGGGTTATTTAAGCATAAACCACCATTTGGGAGTGAATTCCATTAGTTTTGAGCAATATCAACATTCAAAGGTCAGAATCACATTGTTGGTCTAAAAGTGCTTCTCTCGCTCTGAAAAGCATTTGGCACACATAAAAACTAGAAAAGTCAATATTTCTGTTACTTTCAATGGAAACGTGTTATTATGCTTACAAAAGGGTTATTTAAGCATAAACCACCATTTGGGAGTGAATTCCATTAGTTTTGAGCAATATCAACATTCAAAGGTCAGAATCACATTGTTGGTCAAAAAGTGCTTCTCTCGCTCTGAAAAGCATTTTGCACACATAAAAACTAGAGAAGTGAATATTTCTGTTACTTTCAATGGAAACGTGTTATTATGCTTACAAAAGGGTTATTTAAGCATAAACCACCATTTGGGAGTGAATTCCATTAGTTTTGAGCAATATCAACATTCAAAGGTCAGAATCACATTGTTGGTCAAAAAGTGCTTCTCTCGCTCTGAAAAGCATTTTGCACGCATAAAAACTTGACAAGTCAATATTTCTGTTTCTTTCAATTCAAACGTGTTTTGATGGTTACAAATGGGTTATTTAAGCATAAACCACCATTTGGGAGTGAATTCCATTAGTTTTGAGCAATATCAACATTGTAAGGTTAGAATCGCATTGTTGGTCAAAAAGTGCTTCTCTCGCTCTGAAAAGCATTTTGCACGCATAAAAACTTGACAAGTGAATATTTCTGTTTCTTTCAATTCAAACGTGTTATTATGCTTACAAAAGGGTTATTTAAGCATAAACCACCATTTGGGAGTGAATTCCATTAGTTTTGAGCAATATCAACATTCAAAGGTCAGAATCACATTGTTGGTCAAAAAGTGCTTCTCTCGCTCTGAAAAGCATTTTGCACACATAAAAACTAGAAAAGTGAATATTTCTGTTACTTTCAATGGAAACGTGTTATTATGCTTACAAAAGGGTTATTTAAGCATAAACCACCATTTGGGAGTGAATTCCATTAGTTTTGAGCAATATCAACATTCAAAGGTCAGAATCACATTGTTGGTCAAAAAGTGCTTCTCTCGCTCTGAAAAGCATTTTGCACACATAAAAACTAGAAAAGTGAATAGTTCTGTTCATGTCAATGCAAACGTGTTATTATGCTTACAAAAGGGTTATTTAAGCATAAACCACCATTTGGGAGTGAATTCCATTAGTTTTGAGCAATATCAACATTCAAAGGTCAGAATCACATTGTTGGTCAAAAAGTGCTTCTCTCGCTCTGAAAAGCATTTTGCACACATAAAAACTAGAAAAGTGAATATTTCTGTTACTTTCAATGGAAACGTGTTATTATGCTTACAAAAGGGTTATTTAAGCATAAACCACCATTTGGGAGTGAATTCCATTAGTTTTGAGCAATATCAACATTGTAAGGTTAGAATCGCATTGTTGGTCAAAAAGTGCTTCTCTCGCTCTGAAAAGCATTTTGCACGCATAAAAACTTGACAAGTGAATATTTCTGTTTCTTTCAATTCAAACGTGTTTTGATGGTTACAAATGGGTTATTTAAGCATAAACCACCATTTGGGAGTGAATTCCATTAGTTTTGAGCAATATCAACATTCAAAGGTCAGAATCACATTGTTGGTCAAAAAGTGCTTCTCTCGCTCTGAAAAGCATTTTGCACGCATAAAAACTTGACAAGTGAATATTTCTGTTTCTTTCAATTCAAACGTGTTTTGATGGTTACAAATGGGTTATTTAAGCATAAACCACCATTTGGGAGTGAATTCCATTAGTTTTGAGCAATATCAACATTCAAAGGTCAGAATCACATTGTTGGTCAAAAAGTGCTTCTCTCGCTCTGAAAAGCATTTTGCACACATAAAAACTAGAAAAGTGAATATTTCTGTTTCTTTCAATTCAAACGTGTTTTGATGGTTACAAATGGGTTATTTAAGCATAAACCACCATTTGGGAGTGAATTCCATTAGTTTTGAGCAATATCAACATTCAAAGGTCAGAATCACATTGTTGGTCTAAAAGTGCTTCTCTCGCTCTGAAAAGCATTTTGCACACATAAAAACTAGAAAAGTCAATATTTCTGTTACTTTCAATGGAAACGTGTTTTGATGGTTACAAATGGGTTATTTAAGCATAAACCACCATTTGGGAGTGAATTCCATTAGTTTTGAGCAATATCAACATTCAAAGGTCAGAATCACATTGTTGGTCAAAAAGTGCTTCTCTCGCTCTGAAAAGCATTTTGCACACATAAAAACTAGAAAAGTGAATATTTCTGTTACTTTCAATGGAAACGTGTTATTATGCTTACAAAAGGGTTATTTAAGCATAAACCACCATTTGGGAGTGAATTCCATTAGTTTTGAGCAATATCAACATTGTAAGGTTAGAATCGCATTGTTGGTCAAAAAGTGCTTCTCTCGCTCTGAAAAGCATTTTGCACGCATAAAAACTTGACAAGTGAATATTTCTGTTTCTTTCAATTCAAACGTGTTTTGATGGTTACAAATGGGTTATTTAAGCATAAACCACCATTTGGGAGTGAATTCCATTAGTTTTGAGCAATATCAACATTGTAAGGTTAGAATCGCATTGTTGGTCAAAAAGTGCTTCTCTCGCTCTGAAAAGCATTTTGCACGCATAAAAACTTGACAAGTGAATATTTCTGTTTCTTTCAATTCAAACGTGTTATTATGCTTACAAAAGGGTTATTTAAGCATAAACCACCATTTGGGAGTGAATTCCATTAGTTTTGAGCAATATCAACATTCAAAGGTCAGAATCACATTGTTGGTCAAAAAGTGCTTCTCTCGCTCTGAAAAGCATTTTGCACACATAAAAACTAGAAAAGTGAATATTTCTGTTACTTTCAATGGAAACGTGTTATTATGCTTACAAAAGGGTTATTTAAGCATAAACCACCATTTGGGAGTGAATTCCATTAGTTTTGAGCAATATCAACATTGTAAGGTTAGAATCGCATTGTTGGTCAAAAAGTGCTTCTCTCGCTCTGAAAAGCATTTTGCACGCATAAAAACTTGACAAGTGAATATTTCTGTTTCTTTCAATTCAAACGTGTTTTGATGGTTACAAATGGGTTATTTAAGCATAAACCACCATTTGGGAGTGAATTCCATTAGTTTTGAGCAATATCAACATTCAAAGGTCAGAATCACATTGTTGGTCAAAAAGTGCTTCTCTCGCTCTGAAAAGCATTTTGCACGCATAAAAACTTGACAAGTGAATATTTCTGTTTCTTTCAATTCAAACGTGTTTTGATGGTTACAAATGGGTTATTTAAGCATAAACCACCATTTGGGAGTGAATTCCATTAGTTTTGAGCAATATCAACATTCAAAGGTCAGAATCACATTGTTGGTCAAAAAGTGCTTCTCTCGCTCTGAAAAGCATTTTGCACACATAAAAACTAGAAAAGTGAATATTTCTGTTTCTTTCAATTCAAACGTGTTTTGATGGTTACAAATGGGTTATTTAAGCATAAACCACCATTTGGGAGTGAATTCCATTAGTTTTGAGCAATATCAACATTCAAAGGTCAGAATCACATTGTTGGTCTAAAAGTGCTTCTCTCGCTCTGAAAAGCATTTTGCACACATAAAAACTAGAAAAGTCAATATTTCTGTTACTTTCAATGGAAACGTGTTTTGATGGTTACAAATGGGTTATTTAAGCATAAACCACCATTTGGGAGTGAATTCCATTAGTTTTGAGCAATATCAACATTCAAAGGTCAGAATCACATTGTTGGTCAAAAAGTGCTTCTCTCGCTCTGAAAAGCATTTTGCACACATAAAAACTAGAAAAGTGAATATTTCGGTTACTTTCAATGGAAACGTGTTATTATGCTTACAAAAGGGTTATTTAAGCATAAACCACCATTTGGGAGTGAATTCCATTAGTTTTGAGCAATATCAACATTTTAAGGTTAGAATCACATTGTTGGTCAAAAAGTGCTTCTCTCGCTCTGAAAAGCATTTTGCACGCATAAAAACTTGACAAGTGAATATTTCTGTTTCTTTCAATTCAAACGTGTTTTGATGGTTACAAATGGGTTATTTAAGCATAAACCACCATTTGGGAGTGAATTCCATTAGTTTTGAGCAATATCAACATTGTAAGGTTAGAATCGCATTGTTGGTCAAAAAGTGCTTCTCTCGCTCTGAAAAGCATTTTGCACGCATAAAAACTTGACAAGTGAATATTTCTGT
>NW_027641607.1:0-5000 GCF_949987615.1 Pollachius pollachius
ATGGATTCAGTGAGACGCCGGTGGCAGGGGCGGGGTTTCTATCTCTCTGATGTTACAGTAATCTCCTTGGGAAACAAACCTTTAGCGAGACGTAAGGCCCTAATGACCCAGTCGCCACAAAGGGGGATCTGGATGGCGGTATTGTACGTCGCTGCCGTTCATTTGCATGGCTTTGAGAAGCTGAATGGGGACGCGGCGCAGGAAACCAGTACAGAGATCATTCAGGGCCCAGGTACAAAGGTGAGCCTTTGTGCGCATTGGAAGGTGTAAAATGGGAAAGCAAATTCCTGGGCTTCACAACTGAGCGGCTGCTGTTTGAATGGTTTCCCTCGGAACAATGGCCAAGCCACGGGGGGGGGGGGGGGGGGGGGGGGGGTGTTTGCTCACCCCCCGCCGGCGCTCAGAGCTCTCCAGCCCATTCATAAAAAGGAAAACCTGTCATTCATAACCACGCCATGAGAGAAAGCCGTATGATTTATGATAGGATCGCCTTAAAGGAAAACTAAAAAGTCACAGTAAAAGACAGAGACGGAAAAAACACACAACTTGTTCAGAGTTGAGAGTGAAAGTTCAGACGAGTCGAAGGTTGAAGCGGTCCGTCACGTGCGAGCCCCGACGGACCACTTTCCCCTGCGGTGGTACGTGAGCGCTGTGAGCCGGCCCAGCTGTCAGTCACAGCGGCTGGAGTCAGCCACGCGCCCCCCCCCCCCCCCCCCCCTTCGTCCCACCCGTCTGTGGGCCAACAATGACCAGAGGAAGTGGGGACCATCTCCCCAGGGCCACGGGGGAGTCATGTCTACTTAACCCCCCCGGCCACGCGGCCAATCAGCTGTCAGGGCTCTGTCGGGTGGTGACCCCCGAGAGGTGATCTGTGGGGGTCCAGAGGTCATCGGGTCTGAATGGGGGGGGGGCTTACTTATAAACAGTGAAGACGCCATGGGCTGAGTCCCATTGGAGTGTCTCTATAAACACGCCGACAGTGGTGTGAGTGTGTGTGTGTGTGTGTGTGTGTGTGTGAGTGTATGAGAGTATGGGTGTGTGAGTGTGTGTGTGTGAGTGTGTGAGTGTGTGAGTGTGTGTGTGTGAGTTTATGAGTGTATGAGTGTGTGAGTGTATGAGTGTATGAGTGTATGAGCGTATGAGTGTGTGAGTGTGTGAGTGTGTGAGTGTATGGCCCAATCCCAATGTCCGGATTCACAGACTTTATTGCGCCTTCTTGCGAAATGATTAAGGCTTTAGGGCTGTCCCAATGTCGAATTCCAAAGGTAGTGAGGGTTTCAGTCCACTCTTATCGAGCCCTTTCCGTGAGTCCGCATCAGTGCAGACTTCACCTAAGGGAATTACCCACAGTTCAAAGCGTTGTGACGTGGAGACCATAGGGAAATCCGGAAATTAGGAAGGTAAACAACAAGACGACGCTACTGTCTATAGAGTGGCGAAGGCACGCCCCTTCCGGTAGAGCTCATGGGACCTATGAGATCGAAAAATATGAACGGGTTTCAATGGAGAGAAAGTAATTATCTTCTGGTTCCAGTCTTTATGTGCCCCGGATTTGCATGATCATTTTTCATGCAAAGAAAACTAAACATTTTCGTGAAGAAGTTTGATAATGTCCAATGGGAGGATAAAAGCATCAAAAGAGGTGAAAACCATTATAAGTCGGGGCATGCGGAGAGTTTCAGTTATGCCGATGGGGAGATTGTCGGTCTTGTCCATGCCAGTCGCAGGGAGCGTGACGGCACGTCTTTCTCATTGTGTTTTCTCTACAGCCTTTAATTGAACAATTGCACAATAAACGGTCAAACAGCGTTCAACGGTCTTGACATATAAAATTATCATTTAAATCCACAAACAACATATGTGTAATACTGGGCATATAAAGACTGGGACCAGAAGATAATTACTTTCTCTCCATTGAAACCCATACATATTATTCGATCTCATAGGTCCCATGGGCTCTACCGGAAGGGGCGTGACTTCGCCACTCTATGCGCGACCAGATTGGAATTTCTCACTTTTTTTAGTGAGCCGGATCATTTGGATCAGCTCACCAACTAGAGCCTGCTCTTTTGGCTCCCAAATGGCTCTTCATATCACTACTTTAATTCAGCCAAATGTAGCCCGTTCTGACTTATGATTAGTATGTGTAGGCCAATAACCACCTAAATTATTCAATGCATCCTTTATACTGAAGTATTCAATAGTAAAAATTATATTTTCTAATATCAATAAATTGCTGTAGCCGATTTTTTTCATTGCATTTACAAAAATACAAAAAAAACGTCAAAATGAGAATTCCCAAACCGGCAAGTGTCAGCAACATCTTTGTCATTAAACTTGTCAAGGTAACATGTGCTCTCGTGAAGTGCTGTCCCAATCCCATATATACCTATCTGAGGCCATGTGGCCTCACACACTCGCTCACTTAGCACCTGAGATCACTTAAATCTGTGAGTCCTTAGTCCTCAGGGCTCACTTTGGGATTGGGCATATGAGTGTGTGAGTCAGTGAGTGTGTGAGTGGGGCCGTCTTCAGTGCATTCTGTGTGTCTGCGGGTCGGAAGGCCATTCGAGGTTGCGTTGTGTTTACGGCAGATCTTCTCTTTATTAAAACGATCTAAATACCAATGACACTCTCGCTTTGTTTAAAGAACACGTGAGTCATGCTCTGTAAACGACGGCGCAGGAAATAAACGAAGAAAAGACATAAAGGAGCGTTCTAATCCCAGGAGTCTCAGGGATAATTGATGCTTGCATTGACTAGAAAGGAAAAAGGAGGCGACCTGGAAATGCATTAAAGGATGTTGTTTACCGAGTCAAGCTGATACCTGCATGGGTGGTGCGGATGGGCGGAGCCGACGGAGGAAGAGACGGAACACTGGGACTCAAATAGAACAGAGAGAGAGGGAGAGAGAGAGAGAGGGAGAGAGAGAGAGGGAGGGAGAGAGAGAGGGAGAGAGAGAGGGAGAGAGAGAGAGAGAGAGGGAGAGAGAGTGAGAGAGAGAGAGTGAGAGTGAGAGGGAGTGAGAGAGGGAGGGAGAGAGAGAGAGAGAGAGAGAGCGAGAGAGAGAGAGAGAGAGAGAGAGAGAGAGAGAGCGAGAGAGAGAGAGAGAGACCGAAACATCAGGGTCATGTTGGAATGCGAGATCAAGACGGAACGGGGGAGGGGGGGGGGAGAGGGGGGGGCTCCGGCCGGCGAGGGATTGTGCAATACCTGCACATCTGGCACATCTATCTCCTCCCCGCTAGCTGAGCGGCTAACAGTCGCGCTGTTGTCTGCGGCTCGCTATCTGGACGAGGTCATCACCAAACACCCATCCTCATGCCCGCCCCTGCCCCCCCCCCCCCCCCCCCCCCCGCCCCCCCCAGCGCGGCAGCCATGAGAGAAGCTCACAATGAACCATAGCTCTTCGCTAGTGTTAGCACTCTGCCTCCATCTGGATAGGAGGAGGAGGAGGAGGAGGAGGAGGAGGAGGGAGGGAGGGAGGGGTGAGGCGGAGAGAGAGGTTTAGGAGGAAGAAGGAGGAGCAGGAGAAAGGGGTGAGGAGGAGGAAGGACGGGTGAGGAGGGTCTGACAGCCCCTTTGGCATCGTTGGGGGGGGAGGAGGGGTTTTAGACAGACTTCATTGTCCGTCTATGTGCTGTCACTCACTACGTTTTAGGAGGACACACACGCACACACACTTGATCCACACACAACGCTCTCCTCGAGGGGAGGTTTTATTCCATCACGCCAACGGCCCACAGTTGTTTTTGGACAATGACTCAAGCGGGACGACATTTTAAAACCGGTTTCTTCAATCTTTTGGGAACATAAAGTTCTACTTTGTGTTGTTGCCGTGGTGAGTTCAGTTTGACGTTCTGATTGGTGGATCACAGTGAGCTCCCCCCCCCCCCCCCCCCCCTTTCTGTGTGGGTGTGTTGTTTAGACCAGTGCAGCCCGCGAGATCTGACCCATTCATAAATTCTCCCCTCTGTCGAGAGGAAGTGTGCTGTGCTCCCCCTCTCTCCCCCCTCCCACCCTCCCCCCCTCCCCTCTCTCCTTGACTGCTCTCTCCTTTGCTCTCCATTCATAAAAAAAACATCCACAGTACTAGCGACCCCTCCTCCTCCTCCTCCCTGCTCCTCGTCCCTGCTCCCGCCCCCCTCCCCTTTGAGTGGATACTCTAAACCCCTCCCTCCCTTCCTGTGTCCCTACAAACTAAGCCAAAATTATAAACCTACCCCACCTCCACCCCTCTCTCCTCCACCCCTTTCACCTCGCTCTCCTCCACCCTTCTCTCCTCCACCCCTCTCCCTCCTCTACCTCTCTCCTCCCCCTCCCTCCTCCACCCCTCTCTCCTCCACCCCTTTCACCTCGCTCTCCTCCACCCTTCTCTCCTCCACCCCTCTCCCTCCTCTACCTCTCTCCTCCACCTCCCTCCTCCACCCCTCTCTCCTCCACCCCTCTCTCTCTCCTCCCCCCCCCCTCTCCCCTCCCCCTCCCTCCACCCGTAGCGCTGAGTGTTCCAAGATGTTCCTAATCCGGCCGTCTCTGGCGGTGTGGGCTGATGTTTTAGTTCTGGCTCTCCATGTAATTACATAGGAAGCTGTGGCCGTAGAACACCGTTACTGTGACGGGGGAACAGGCTGTGTGTGTGTGTGTGTGTGTGTGTGCGTGTGCGTGTGCGTGTGCGTGTGCGTGTGCGTGTGTGTGTGTGTGTGATAAGAATGGGGTAAGGGGCGCTGAGAGTAAAGAGAAATCAAATTATCCAAAAAAGGGCAAACTGGAGAAGGAAAGGAATGCTGGAGTGGGACAGATGGATAGGAGAGAGAGACAGGAGAGAGGCAGAGAGACAGGAGAGAGGCAGAGAGACAGGAGAGAGACAGACAGACAGGAGAGGGACAGATAGACAGGAGAGAGGCAGAGAGACAGACCGGAGAGAGACAGACAGACAGGAGAGGGACAGATAGACAGGAGAGAGGCAGAGAGACAGACCGGAGAGAGACAGACAGACAGGA
>NW_027641607.1:7500-28343 GCF_949987615.1 Pollachius pollachius
CGGGGGGCTGGTGGGGGGGGCAGAGTAGATAGTAAAATAACAATGGAGTGGTTTAACCAATACACACACAGACACACTGGCGCACACACACACACACACACATTCACATTCATGCACACACGCAATACACAAACATACACACATTCACAAACACACAGACAAACCCATATTCACTGGCACGCACAAACACACACACACACGCACGCACGCACACACACACACAAACACACACAAGGCACCTTTTGACCAGTGTCAGGGACAGACTGTCTCTCTCTTCACAAGGCCTTACTAGCTCCCACTGGTTGTTGTTCTTGTTGACCACATTTCACACACACACACACACACACACACACACACACACACACACACACACACACACACACACACACACACACACACACACACACACACACACACACACACACACACACACACACACACACACACACACACACACACACACACACACACACACACACACACACACAGTCACACACTCATCCTCTCTCCCCCGTTGGGGGAGGAAGCGGTACAGAGTGACTTGTAGGGAAGTTGCTGACCCAGAGCAATGCGGGGGTTAGTGTACGGCCGTATTGATCCCCCTGATACGGGGCGGGGGGGGGAGAGAGAGAGGGGGAGGGGGGGAGAGGGGCGGGGATTGATAGATGGACAGATAGAGGTAAAGGACGGATAAATCACTTTGGCCAGAGATGGGGGGGGAGGGGTCAAACGCCAGTGTTACGGGTGAGATCCTAATCAGGAGATTGTGATCTCGCTGGAGAGAGTGAGCAGGGGGGGGGGGGAGGAACGGTAAAACCTGTGGATGTGACACGGCTGCGATAATAAAGAGGAAGGTGTCTGATGGAAACTCAATGGAGCTCCAGTTATCTGATAGGAGGGATGGTCCTCTGACAAGACCACTCTAGACACACACACACTCAGGAACACACGCACACACACTGAGACACGCGTGGCAAACACACACACACACGCATTCAGGAACACACACACACACACACACACACGCACACACTCAGACACATTCAGGAACACACACATACACACACTGAGACACACGTGGCAAACACACACACACACACACACATATTCAGGAATAAACACACACACACGTGAACAACGCACACACACACATTCAGGGATACACACACACACGCACACACATTCAGGAACAAACAGATACACACAATTAGACACACGTGGAAAACGCACACACACATACACACACACACACACACACACACACACATTCAGGGATACACACACACACATTCAGGAACAAACAGATACACACTGAGATACACGTGGCAAACACACACACACACACACAAACACAAACACACACACACGCACACACATTCAGGGATACATATATACACACGCACACACTACTTACACGCATGAAGATAAACAGCCACATCCCCTAGCCCCCCCCTCCGTTTCCAGGACGCGCGGGGGGACTTCAGGAGGACATTATAACGTTTGAGTAACGGGGGGCGATCGATGGCTCCATTAAACATTAAGAAGGGGCCGCTATATTGGGGCGGGGAGCCGGTGAGTTAGGAGTCAATAGACGGCAGGATTCATTACGGGCGCTACGTGTCCCGGCTGACAGCGCTTTGTGCGGGACGCGCCGAGCGGCGGCCGCGGCGAAGGAAACAGAGATTTACGAGCGGTCAATGACCGTTTAGAAACAGCCAAGTTGGCGCGATGTGAAGTGAAGTGGAGGGCGGGGAGTAGGGCGGCTCTGAGGGTCTGACGGACGGCCGTACACCTCCGGATCCCCCCCCCCCTCCCGGAACCCCCGGAGGACGCTTCTCAGAGTAGTTCGGGACGTCGTTGGTTTGAATCCACTCGGTGTTTTTTGGAAATGTGGAACGTGTATTTAGTTCACCGTGCGAGGGTTAGGGGGCTGACTCCCCTGTCAGGTCGATGTGTTGTTGGGTCGAGTCCCGCATTTCAAATTCTGCGTTCAGATTTCTACGTTTGGTTCGAACTACTGCTACTAAAGGACTTCATTAAAGTGTGAGATAGAAAGCCTCTACCAGCGGTCGGTCGATCGATGCGGAGGAAGATTCAGGAGCAGGAGGGCAAAGATCATTCTGGAAGAAAGAGCTGACTGAGCTCAATCAAACCATGGAACATCTCAGTCACACACACGAGCAATGCTTTTCTCTCTATCTTTGTCTTTCACCATATACACACACACGCCAACCACCCACACGCAACCAAACACACACACACACACACCAAGCATACACACACACACACACACAACCACACACACACACACACACACACACACAAACACACACACACACCCACACACACATGCCAACCATATCCCAACACACACACACACGCCAACCATACACACACACACACACACACACACACACACACACACACACACACACACACAGAGACTGAACGCTCTCACACACTCCAAACACGCACACAAACAAACCAAGTTGGGTCACAGTAGTCCGTCAAAGCTCTCCTTGACGTCATGAACGATAGATTGTTGTCTCGAAGGAGAAGTGAAACTCTTGTGTTGGCAAAACTCAACTGAACATTAACTCCCTTCACATGATGGGCGTCCCACATCACATCCTGTTGAGTGTCACAGGAATTGATTCTTCTGCCAGTCCTCCGGCAAACTGCCACTGCCACTCTCAGCCACGTGGTCGGGACGGTTCTGCAGCAGGTATCTCTCAACAAAGCTTTAGATACTCAAGGAAGCCAGGACCCCTTATCAGGGAGAGAGAGAGAGAGAGAGAGAGAGAGAGAGAGAGCAGTAAATCTGATAGTGAAGAGATGCTAATAGACATGGGTGCCCCTGGGCTGTTAGAGAGAGAGACAAAGGGAGAGCGAGGGTGAGAGAGAGAGGGCCTTTCCTTCTCTGAGAGGCACGGGGTAGAGAGTTTAGTCAGTGAAGCTCAGGCTCACCTCACAGGGAATCTCTCTCTATCACTCTCTCTGTCTCTCCATCTCTCACTCTCTCCCTGTCTCTGTAAGTCAGACCATCCCGCTCTAACAGGCTTTGTCTCTCCATTAAATTCAAGAGTTTTATTGGAATGGAAAATAAACATTGACATCTTCATTATCTCTCTCACTTTTTCTCTCTCTCTCTCTCTCTCTCTCTGTCTCACTAGCCAATGACCTGAGAAGCTTCACACGCAAACACGTACGCACACACTCACACATGTATTCAGGCACACACACCCACACACACACACACACACACACACACACACACACACGAAGTAAGTGTGCACGCACACACACACACACACACATTCATACACACACATAAACACATACATTCACACACACAGGCGCACACACATCCAGCACATGTTTCCAGGCGTCATGAGAGAGCCTGCCTGGGCTGTTGTTGAGATGATCTGTGATGAATTGTGTTTCATCAAGTTTCTCTGTCTCTCTCTTCCTCTCCTCTTTATTCTCTTTGCCTCCTTCGTTGTCTTTCGTGTAACTCATTTCATTCACTCCTCTCGAATCAATTTCAGTTCCCGTCTGGGGTAATAAAGGTCATCTGATTTTGATTCACATGTTACAAACTGAAGTGACAGAGAGGAAAATGACAATAGTAAAGAATCAAATACAGATCATTGTGGTATACAGTGAGAGTCCTCTGTGCTCCTCTAGCGTGGTCTGTTTCACTGTATATACAGTGAGAGTCCTCTGTGCTCCTCTAGTGTGGTCTGTTTCATGGTATATACAGTGAGAGTCCTCTGTGCTCCTCTAGTGTGGTCTGTTTCACTGTATATACAGTGAGAGTCCTCTGTGCTCCTCTGGCGTGGTCTGTTTCATGGTATATACAGTGAGAGTCCTCTGTGCTCCTCTAGTGTGGTCTGTTTCACTGTATATACAGTGAGAGTCCTCTGTGCTCCTCTAGTGTGGTCTGTTTCACTGTATATACAGTGAGAGTCCTCTGTGCTCCTCTAGCGTGGTCTGTTTCACTGTATATACAGTGAGAGTCCTCTGTGCTCCTCTGGCGTGGTCTGTTTCACTGTATATACAGTGAGAGTCCTCTGTGCTCCTCTGGTGTGGTCTGTTTCATGGTATATACAGTGAGAGTCCTCTGTGCTCCTCTAGTGTGGTCTGTTTCACTGTATATACAGTGAGAGTCCTCTGTGCTCCTCTAGTGTGGTCTGTTTCACTGTATATACAGTGAGGGTTCTCTGTGCTCCTCTAGTGTTGTCTGTTTCACTGTTTATACAGTGAGAGTCCTCAGTGCTCGTCTAGTGTGGTCTGTTTCACTGTATATACAGTGAGGGTCCTCTGTGCTCCTCTAGTGTGGTCTGTTTCATGGTACATAAAGTGAGAGTCCTCTGTGCTCCTCTAGTGCGGTCTGTCTCACTATACAGTATATGCATTGAGTCCTCTGTGCTCCTCTAGTATGGTCTGTTTCACTGTATATACAGTGAAATTCCTCTGTGCTCCTCTAGTATGGTCTGTTTCACTGTATATACAGTGAAAGTCCTCTGTGCTCCTCTAGGGTGGTCTGTTTCACTGTAGAGGAACCAGGTGTAGCTATTCACACGTTCCTGGTCTACTTGACATGCAATTGTTGGATGACATCACGAGATTCTGCACCTCTCCGTGGGAAGCTGGCATGTTTCTCCTGGTTCTCCTCTGTTCTCCTCCTGGTTCTCCTGGTTCTCCTCTGTTCTCCTCCTGGTTCTCTTCCTGGTTCTCCTGGATCTCCTCCTGGTCCTCCTGGTTCTCCTCCTGGTTCTCCTCTGTTCTCCTCCTGGTTCTCCTGGTTCTCCTCCTGGTTCTCCTCCTGGTTCTCCTGGATCTCCTCCTGGTTCTCCTGGTTCTCCTCTGTTCTCCTCCTGGTTGTCCTCCTGGTTCTCCTGGATCTCCTCCTGGTCCTCCTGGTTCTCCTCCTGGTTTTCCTCCTGGTTCTCCTCCTGGTCCTCCTCCTGGTTCTCCTCCTGGTTCTAAAGGAGCCCGGGCCGCGTTCCAACAGTCTGAGTAATGAGCGGCAGTGAGCCTAGCTGTCGTGCGCTACAGACTCCCAGAGGCTCTGCAGTTGGCGACTCGGCGATAAACATCCAGAGTAAGACTCTCCAGAGCCGCCGCGAACCGGCCCTTTAATGGTAGGAAACACCAGGGGAGGACAGGGGGTTCAGCAACCCCCCCCCATGGCTGGTCAAAATGGCCGACGGCTGGGTCAGTGACAAGGAACACGCTCCCTCGCTTCACGCTCCCAACTACAGTATCTTAATTCCCATATTTGGAAAGTCTTGAAAAAAAAACGGCTTTATAATCAAAGCCTACGAGGTTGTTTTCCCAGTGGCTCTGGTGAGTGTGTGTGTGTGTGTGTGTGTGTGTGTGTGTGTGTGTGTGTGTGTGTGTGTGTGTGTGTGTGTGTGTGTAATAAGGATTCCCAGAGGGATGCTAAAGTGTTTTCCCACCAGTTCTACCTCCATATGTTCCAGCTGTGAAGCTCATTGTGTTAAGGAGAGGTGTTGGTGTTAGTGGATTTGTGTGTGTGTGTGTGTGTGTCTGTGTGTCTGTGTGTGTGTGTGTGTGTGTGTGTGATCCTCACCCTTGTTTGTGCTGGCGGGTGTGTGGGGGTCTGAACACCCCTAAATTCCCACACCACCAGAAACCCCCACCAGTATCACCAGCACAAGCCTCACCATCAACACCAACAACACCACCAGCCCCACCAGTATCACCTTCCCCACCAGCCCCACCAGTATCCCCAGTATCACCAGCACCACCCCACCAACCCCCCAACTCCACATGTAATGATCCACTTCCTAAAGCAATCAACCATGACCGTCACCTTTCACCCTGGCAACACCCCCACCCCCTCCCTCCCTAGGCTGTTCTCCACCACCCACCCCCACCCCCACCCTCCCTAAACCCTCCTCTTCCCACCCCCACCCCACCCCACCATTGTCATAATGTGTGAATGGTCCGTCTCCACCCAACAGCCTAGTCTAAAAGGGTCCATATCAGTACATGGTGGACGTGGAGACACAGAGACGGTCTGGAACATGGAGGAGGAGGAGGAGGAGGAGAGAGGGGAGGAGGAGGAGAGAGGGTGGAGGAGGAGGAGGAGGAGGAGAGAGGGTAGAGGAGGAGGAGGAGGAGGAGAGAGGGTGGAGGAGGTAGAGGAGGAGAAGGAGAGAGGGGAGGAGGAGAGAGGGTGGAGGAGGAGGTTGAGGAGGAGGAGAAGGAGAGAGGGGAGGAGGAGAGAGGGTGGAGGAGGAGGTAGAGGAGGAGGAGAAGGAGAGAGGGTGGAGGAGGAGGTAGAGGAGGAGAAGGAGAGAGGGTGGAGGAGGAGGAAGAGGAGGAGGAGGAGGAGAGAGGGTGGAGGAGGAGGAGGAGGTAGAGGAGGAGAAGGAGAGAGGGTGGAGGAGGAGGAGGAGGAGAAGAGAGGGTGGAGGAGGAGGTTGAGGAGGAGGAGAAGGAGAGAGGGGAGAAGGAGAGAGGGTGGAGGAGGAGGTTGAGGAGGGGGAGAAGGAGAGAGGGGAGAAGGAGAGAGGGTGGAGGAGAGAGAGGAGAAGGAGCAGTAGAAAAAAACAAGCAGAAGTAGTATACTTTTTGGAAGACTTTGGAAGTCATAGTCAGTTTTGAGAGGTCTTTGGACAGAAAGAAAAAACACCTCCGGCCCAAAGACTGTTGGGACGGAAGCGAAACACGCACCATCAGTTTCTAGGAAAGGTGGTTTACTTCTGTTTTACCTCAAAATCGCCGTCCATTCATATTAAAATAGTCATGGCTTCCATCCGTCCTATCTGTCTAGTGACGGTGTAAACACCGTGTTGGGGGGCCATCATTTACTGTGTTCAGGCCCACAACTCCATCAGGCCCCAACACCTCCAGATCCCTCGCTACCCTCCCCACCACCACCACCACCACCACCACCACCACCACCACCACCACTCAACCCAAATTCAGTGTAACAAGAGCTGGCCTGTGGACAGAGTGACGTAGCGTTTTAAAAGGAAAAGACGGGGGTCATACTGCCCCGAAGAGAGAGGGAGGGGAGGAGGAGGAGGAGCACATAACTCCACCCTTCTGTTTACAACGCTGACCTGTACACCACGCTCACGGCTTTGGCGTCATACGGACGTTCAGGGTTGAATTCATGGATAACCCCCGGGGTTCGATGTAAATGTTCGAGGCTGCAGTTAGTTTATTTTTCCTTAAACAAAACCCTTCCCGGTCATCTCGGGGCCAACGTGTGGGCCCCAGACAGACGGGCTCCCGGAAGCTGGGGCCCATTGTGTCTGTCTGGGAAGCCTGGCTATAAACAGCCTCTAATCCCTCCTCATTCTCTCCCTAAGCCGCGTTTCCTCACCTGTCTTGGGAGGGAGCCGCATACCTGCAGCCAGGTGTGATCGCCACGCCTCCCCCGCACGTCCGCGCACGCTATCCTGTTTACTCTGCTTAACGAGTTTACTCCGCTTAACGAGTCAACACTCAGAGAGCATCCTAACCGGGCCGGTCCCACCCGGGCCGCTGGAGGGGTCTCCAGCGAGCGTGGGGAGCGGGGGCAGACCACTGGAGGTTGTGTCTGTGTGTCGTGAGGCCAGAGACTCCCTGGCAGGTCACAGTGTTTTCCACCGATGTGGCGTTTTTTCAGTATTCTTTTTCCAGCGGAGGACTTTGGCCGCTGCCGCTGTCAACCGACCTGCAGCACGCAGGAAGGGAAACCAAATTAAGTGTCGATTCATGAACTGATATAGACCGAGAGTGATTCCAGCGAAACCGAGAGAAAACAATGGATCACACATTTTCATGAAATTCCCAGTTCTCCTTTCTACAAAAAAAAAGCAGAACCTCAGCGCAGCGTGTTATGGTTGTTATGATGTTATGGTTCAAGCCGAGGTACGGGGCACTACGAGGCGCCTTGCTGTTCTTCCCGGCTGCCCCTCCTACCTTTCAGAGTCATCGCACTCTGCTGCTGCTTTTTCTGAATGGGCTCCAGTGTGTAATTACCTAGCCCAGCTTTCAGTGTGGCCCATTCCACAGCACTCTACGCCCTGCACGCACGCACACACACACGCACACGCACACATACACACGCACACGCATACACGCACAAATACACACCAGATTAACAACACTCAGGTATGTGCACACACACCACACGAAAATCCATCCAGTATACAAAGAATTGCACACAGCCACTCACACACACAGCCAAGCACACACACGAACACACACACACACACACGCACACACGCACACACACAGGCACACACACACACACACACACACACACACACACACACACACAGCCACACAGCCACACACACACAGCCACACACACACACACACACAGCCACACAGCCACACACACACACACACACACACACACACAGACACCCCGCCACACACACACACACACATAAACACAGGCCTTTCCCAGCTGGAAGTGCACAGCTGCTGTTTACCCGACAGGGACCAGAAAAACATCCTGTACAGTTCTGGGTGAAACCTCCCCTCCCACCATAAACACCGCCCTCCGCAGGGGGGGGGGCCCAGCCCCCACAGGCCCCCTGTTGCGGGGGCCATGCCACCCCCATAGACGCTCCAAGGTCCCATCGCGGGGGAATGGACGGAAGGACGCAGAGACAGAGAGAGAGAGACGAGAGGTGGCGGGTTAACGAGGGCGGCTCGTTGTCCGTCACAGAACAGAGGATGAGAGATGGGGGGGGGTCAGGGATACGCGAGGACCAGGAGGCGTTTCCAGAGGTCTGGGACGGGGGCGTGGAGGTCCGGTCCTGACCGGACTGAGCCGGTCTTCCTGCTGTGTTGTCTGGCAGACGGAAGGAATGGTCGCTCAGGCCACGCACGTCCCAAACGCCTCTGTAATGCGTCTGTGAGTGTGATGGCTGTGGGTGTGTCTTGGTATGTTTGTGTGTGTGTGTGTGTGTGTGTGTGTGTCTGTCTGTCTGTCTGTCTGTCTGTCTGTCTGTGATTGCGTCTGCTGTGGGTGTGTCTTGTTCTAAGTGTGTGTGTGTGTGTGTGTGTGTGCGTGTGCGTCTGTGTGGACATGTGCTGTGGGTGACGTGTGTGTATACAGGTCTGATGTGTGTCTGTGTGTGCGCGTGTGCGTGTGTGTCTGTGTGGGCGTGTTTACATGTTGCCTGTCTTTGAACATGAGGGTCATTCTAGACTCTGGCTGCCATGTGAATGGATCCCGGCTCCTGGGAGGAGGAGGGACCTGTGATTCCTCTAGAGTCAGGGGGGCTGTTCCTCTGCCTTCAGGGGGGCGGGGGTCATGAAACCTGACCTATGAACCCTGACCCCTGAGACACCGAACATAACGTTTGGATTTGGTTAAAATCGACTCAATGTGTGTTTGCATTTGTGTCTGTGCGTACCTGTGCGAATGCGTGTGTGCATTTGTGTGCATATCTACGTCTTTGCGTGTGTGCATGCGTATCTGTGCATACATTTGTGTGTGTGTGTGTGTCTATATTTTATGTGTTTTTGTGTCTGTGTGTATTTGTGTGCGTCTGTCTGTGTGTTTTTGTGCCTGCGTGTGTGTGCGTCCGTCTGCGCCTGTGTTTGTCTGTGTATTTTTGTGCGTCTGTCTGTGCGTGCGTGTCTGCCTGTGTATCTGTGTGTGCTAACCCCCTGCCCCCCCCCCCGCAGCGGTGGCGTTCCACAGCCCCCCGGTCACCATCAAGAAGGAGCCCCAAAGCCCGGGCTCCGACCCCAGCCAGTCCTGCAGCCACAAGCAGGGCTTCAGCTACCCCCACCCCGCTGCTGCCGCAACCGAGCAGTGCCTTTACGCCAGGTACCCTCCTCCTTTACGCCAGGTACCCTCCTCCTTTACGCCAGGTACCCTCCTCCTTTACACCAGGTACCCTCCTCCTTTACACCAGGTACCCTCCTCCTTTACACCAGGTACCCTCCTCCTTTACACCAGGTACCCTCCTCCTTTACACCAGGTACCCTCCTCCTTTACGCCAGGTAACCTCCTCCTTTACACCAGGTACCCTCCTCCTTTACACCAGGTACCCTCCTCCTTTACACCAGGTACCCTCCTCCTTTACACCAGGTACCCCCCTCCTTTACACCAGGTACCCTCCTCCTTTACGCCAGGTACCCCCCTCCTTTACGCCAGGTACCCCCCTCCTTTACGCCAGGTACCCTCCTCCTTTACACCAGGTACCCTCCTCCTTTACGCCAGGTACCCTCCTCCTTTACGCCAGGTACCCCCCTCCTTTACACCAGGTACCCCCCTCCTTTACACCAGGTACCCTCCTCCTTTACACCAGGTCCCCCCCTCCTTTACACCAGGTACCCCCCTCCTTTACACCAGGTACCCCCCTCCTTTACGCCAGGTACCCTCCTCCTTTACACCAGGTACCCTCCTCCTTTACACCAGGTACCCTACTCCTTTACACCAGGTACCCCCCTCCTTTACACCAGGTACCCCCCCCTCCTCCTTTACACCAGGTACCCCCCTCCTTTACACCAGGTACCCCCCCCTCCTCCTTTACACCAGGTACCCCCCTCCTTTACACCAGGTACCCTCCTCCTTTACGCCAGGTACCCCCCTCCTTTACGCCAGGTACCCCCCTCCTTTACGCCAGGTACCCTCCTCCTTTACACCAGGTACCCTCCTCCTTTACGCCAGGTACCCTCCTCCTTTACGCCAGGTACCCCCCTCCTTTACACCAGGTACCCCCCTCCTTTACACCAGGTACCCTCCTCCTTTACACCAGGTACCCTCCTCCTTTACACCAGGTACCCTCCTCCTTTACACCAGGTACCCCCCTCCTTTACACCAGGTACCCTCCTCCTTTACACCAGGTACCCTCCTCCTTTACACCAGGTACCCTCCTCCTTTACACCAGGCACCCTCCTCCTTTACACCAGGTACCCCCCTCCTTTACACCAGGTACCCTCCTCCTTTACACCAGGTCCCCCCCTCCTTTACACCAGGTACCCTCCTCCTTTACACCAGGTACCCCCCCCTCCTTTACGCCAGGTACCCTCCTCCTTTACACCAGGTACCCTCCTCCTTTACACCAGGTACCCCCCTCCTTTACACCAGGTACCCCCCTCCTTTACACCAGGTACCCCCCTCCTTTACACCAGGTACCCCCCTCCTTTACACCAGGTACCCCCCTCCTTTACACCAGGTACCCTCCTCCTTTACGCCAGGTACCCTCCTCCTTTACGCCAGGTACCCTCCTCCTTTACGCCAGGTACCCTCCTCCTTTACGCCAGGTACCCCCCTCCTTTACACCAGGTACCCCCCTCCTTTACACCAGGCACCCTCCTCCTTTACACTAGGTACCCCCCTCCTTTACACCAGGTACCCTCCTCCTTTACACCAGGTACCCCCCTCCTTTACACCAGGTACCCTCCTCCTTTACACCAGGTACCCCCCTCCTTTACACCAGGTACCCTCCTCCTTTACACCAGGTACCCTCCTCCTTTACACCAGGTACCCTCCTCCTTTACACCAGGTCCACCCCCCCCAGGTCACTGCATGCTACTGAGGACCAACCCCTCCTCACATCCATGTCGGTTCAGTATCGCCGTGGAAACGATCCTCCAAAGATGTTCAGACCATTCATGTAACTGTGGATCCTGTGTGTGTGTGTGTGCGTGTGCGTGTGCGCGTGCGTGCGTGTGTGCGTGTGTCTGTGTGTTTTCAGTGCCTATGAGCAGAAGAGGACTGCAACGGGAACCAAGACCCCGTGTCCCGGGACCCCAATGTCCCCCATGCAGCAGCACTTCTCCCCCAAGCCCGCGGCGGCCGGACGGCCCGAGCCCGCCTACATGACCCCCCCCGGCCCCCCGGTGCAGCCCCAGCTGCCCCACCAGCCCCACAACTACCCCACCACCCCCAGGTGAGAAGAGTGAAGGGTCAAAGTTGGTTATTGTTGGAGAGGAGCCTTGTTGTGATGAATGTGTGGGTGAACATGTGTGCGATGTTGTGATGAATGTGTGGGTGAACATGTGTGCGATGTTGTGATGAATGTGTGGGTGAACATGTGTGCGATGTTGTGATGAATGTGTGGGTGAAAATGTGTGCAATGTTGTGATGAATGTGAGGGTGAAAATGTGTGCGATGCTGTGATGTGAGGGTGAAAATGTGTGCGATGTTGTGATGAATGTGTTGGTGAACATGTGTGCGATGTTGTGATGAATGTGTGGGTGAAAATGTGTGCGATGTTGTGATGAATGTGTGGGTGAAAATGTGTGCGATGTTGTGATGAATGTGTGGGTGAAAATGTGTGCGATGTTGTGATGAATGTGAGGGTGAAAATGTGTGCGATGCTGTGATGTGAGGGTGAAAATGTGTGCGATGTTGTGATGATGTTTGGGTGAACATGTGTGCAACGTGAGGGTGAGCTTGTGTGCGATGTTGCGATGACGTGAGTGAGGGTGAACCTGTGTGATGTTGTGACGATGTGAGGGTGAACCTGTGTGATGTCGTGGCGATGTGAGGGTGAACCTGTGTGATGTTGTGGCGATGTGAGGGTGAACCTGTGTGATGTCGTGGCGATGTGAGGGTGAACCTGTGTGTGATGTCGTGATGATGTGAGGGTGAACCTGTGTGATGTCGTGATGATGTGAGGGTGAACCTGTGTGATGTCGTGGTGATGTGAGGGTGAACCTGTGTGATGTCGTGGTGATGTGAGGGTGAACCTGTGTGATGTCGTGGCGATGTGAGGGTGAACCTGTGTGATGTCGTGGTGATGTGAGGGTGAACCTGTGTGATGTCGTGGTGATGTGAGGGTGAACCTGTGTGATGTCGTGGCGATGTGAGGGTGAACCTGTGTGATGTCGTGGTGATGTGAGGGTGAACCTGTGTGATGTCGTGGCGATGTGAGGGTGAACCTGTGTGATGTCGTGGTGATGTGAGGGTGAACCTGTGAGGGTGAACCTGTGTGATGTCGTGGTGATGTGAGGGTGAACCTGTGAGGGTGAACCTGTGTGATGTCGTGGTGATGTGAGGGTGAACCTGTGTGTGATGTCGTGGTGATGTGAGGGTGAACCTGTGAGGGTGAACCTGTGTGATGTCGTGGTGATGTGAGGGTGAACCTGTGTGATGTCGTGGTGATGTGAGGGTGAACCTGTGTGATGTCGTGGTGATGTGAGGGTGAACCTGTGAGGGTGAACCTGTGTGATGTCGTGGTGATGTGAGGGTGAACCTGTGTGATGTCGTGGCGATGTGAGGGTGAACCTGTGAGGGTGAACCTGTGAGGGTGAACCTGTGTGATGTCGTGGTGATGTGAGGGTTAACCTGTGTGATGTCGTGGTGATGTGAGGGTGAACCTGTGTGATGTCGTGGTGATGTGAGGGTGAACCTGTGAGGGTGAACCTGTGTGATGTTGTGGTGATGTGAGGGTGAACATGTGTGATGTTGTGGTGATGTGAGGGTAAACCTATGAGGGTGAACCTGTGTGATGTCGTGGTGATGTGAGGGTAAACCTATGAGGGTGAACCTGTGTGATGTCGTGGTGATGTGAGGGTGAACCTGTGTGATGTCGTGGCGATGTGAGGGTGAACCTGTGTGATGTCGTGGCGATGTGAGGGTGAACCTGTGTGATGTCGTGGCGATGTGAGGGTGAACCTGTGTGATGTCGTGGCGATGTGAGGGTGAACCTGTGTGATGTCATGGTGATGTGAGGGTGAACCTGTGAGGGTGAACCTGTGTGATGTCGTGGTGATGTGAGGGTGAACCTGTGTCCCCTGTGGCCCCCCCTCCAGCTCCCGGTACCAGGTCCCCCAACCGGAGCCCGTCTGCCCCCAGTTCGCCCCCCCCTCGGGGCAGAGCTTCCAGCGCATGTCCTCCGCCCCGACGGGCGGGGGGGGAGGAGCCCCCGGAGGAGGAGGAGGAGGAGGAGGAGGTGGGGGAGGAGGAGGAGGAGCAGGAGGGGTCTTCCACCGCCAGCACTCGGACCCCTGCCTGCCCTACCTGCAGCAGACCTTCAAGCAGGAGTACATGGACCCTCTGTACGAGCGGGCGTCCCGCATGGCGGCCGGGGGCCACGCCCCCCACCCCCACCCCCACCCCCACCCCCACCCCCACCCCCACCCCCAGTCACACCGGTTCCCCCCCGCCCACATGCTGGTGAAGCAGGAGCCCACAGACTACACCTACGACCCAGGTGAGTCCTACCCTGGGGGGGGGCCTAGACCACTGGAGGGGGGGGCTAGACCACTGGAGGGGGGGGGCTAGACCACTGGGGGGGAGACCAAGACCACTGGAGGGGGGGGCTAGACCACTGGAGGGGGGGGGCTAGACCACTGGGGGGGAGACCAAGACCACTGGAGGGGGGGGCTAGACCACTGGGGGGGAGACCAAGACCACTGGAGGGGGGGGCTAGACCACTGGAGGGGGGGGCTAGACCACTGGAGGGGGGGGGCTAGACCACTGGAGGGGGAGACCAAGACCACTGGAGGGGGGGGGGCTAGACCACTGGGGGGGGGGGCTAGACCACTGGAGGGGGGGGGGGCTAGACCACTGGGGGGGGGGGGCTAGACCACTGGGGGGGGGGGCTAGACCACTGGGGGGGAGACCAAGACCACTGGAGGGGGGGGGGCTAGACCACTGGGGGGGGGGGCTAGACCCTGTGGTCCTGTCCCTCTGGGTCTAATGCATTCTGTTGGAGGGGAAGACTGTACTGCTCCCACACACACACACACACGCACACGCACACACACACACACACACACGCACACGCACACGCACACGCACACGCACACGCACACACACACGCACACGCACACGCGGGCGGAGAGAAGCCATGACACATTCCCAGCGAGAGCGGACACATGTTTGTGAACGCTAATATGTAATATTTATAAATCTATAAATCCGTATCGGACGTTAGGAAGCAGAAACAAACGTAAACCCGTTGAGTTATGAACCGCTGCTGACAGCCAATGACAGACCGGACCAAGGGCCACGTAACCAACGACAACTGGGCTCCACCGTGGACAAAATGTCCCCCCCACCCCCCCCTTCTCTCCAACGCCTCCTTTAAACTCCTCGGCACTTCGTAAAGGCTGAACAGATATATATCTCTGCTGCTCTCTCTCTCTCGTCCCACCTTCCCTGTCCCTCCACGGGGGGAGGGAGAGAGAGAGAGAGAGCGAGAGAGAGCGAGAGAGTGGAAGGGCGAGAGCAAGAGAGGGAGAGAGAGAGAGGGGGAGAGAGAGCGAAAGAGAGCAAGAGAGGGAGAGTGAGAGAGAGAGAGCGAAAGAGGGCAAGAGAGAGAGAGTGAGAGAGGGGGACAGAGAGAGCGAGCAAGAGAGAGAGAGAGAGAGGGAGCGAGAGAGAGGGAGTGAGAGAGAGAGAGAGAGAGAGAGAGAGAGAGAGAGAGAGAGAGAGAGAGCACAAGAGGCAGAGGAATTTCATTGAGAACATGGAGGCTCTGAAAGCCTAGCGTCCCGGCGGGACGCAGCAGGAGTCGGGTTGCACGGCGCTTCCTCTTTCTGCAGGAGGATGAACTCATAATGGAAAAATGAGCGTAGCCGCAGTAACCTGAGCCTCTCACTGGCTCCCCTGGAGGGGGAGGAGGGGGGGAGATGAGGGGGGAGGGAGGAGGTGAAGGGGTGGGTGGGAGGTGAAAGCGTTGCAGAGGGGAACAGCAAAGCCTGGGGCGACTTGAACAAACCGCAAGTTAGCCCAGCAAACCAGGTCTCTCTCTCTCGCTTTCTCGCTCTCATGTTCTGTCAGGTCTCTCTCTCGCTCTCTCATATTCGGCCTCTCTCTATCTCGCTCTCTCAGTCTCTCTCATATTCGGCCTCTCTTTCATATTCTGCCTCTCTCTCTCGCTCTCCCTGTCCCTTTCTCTCTCTCATATTCTGCCTCTCTCTCTCTCACTCTCTCTCTCGTTCTCATATTCTGCCTCCCTCTGTCTCTCATATTCTGCCTCTCTCTCTCTCACTCTCTCTCGTTCTCATAGTCTGCCTCCCTCTCTCTCTCATATTCTGCCTCTCTCTCTCTCTCACTCTCTCTCTCGTTCTCATAGTCTGCCTCCCTCTCTCTCTCATATTCTGCCTCTCTCTCTCTCTCTCTCTCTCTCTCTCTCTATCCCCCTCTCTATCCACCCCCCTCTATAATGAAACGAGGCGGTATGGAATGGGACACTGCGCCCTGGTCCTCGTCCACCTGTGTTGTTAAAGCAGCCATGGAGGTGAGAAGTCAACCGAACCTGCGCCGCGATGCTTTGTTGTGGTTCCCACCCGTCTAACGTCACGCCGCGGCCACGGACAAAAGGACAGCGCCCCGAGCCTTGAAACCCGCCGCACTTTATGCATTATTTAAAAAACGCCGACCTGGATTCCTTTTGTGTGTGTTTGTTTCTGAGGACATCCACACCACCGCTTGCGTCGTTCACGGAGGGGCAGCTCGGATACGGCTCATAGTTAAAGCACTCCGACCTGTTGGAGCCAAAGCTACGCAGAGAGCGCGTTTAGTTTTAGAGTTTGTAGCGCGACACTTAAGGCTTAAGGGATTGTTATGGTTCAACGTCGGTGTAACGCAAGGGGGTTTTGCGGCGACGCAGCAGCAAGGGCTGTGATTGATCCGCTCACTAATACCCGACGCAGAACCAGAACACGTTCACGACCGCGTCGGAGCGTCTGCGTGGTCATTGCGTTGAGTCGACATGGAACCCTAAGTGAGCCTTTAACGCAGCTTGCCCACTGCATCCGTCCGTCAGCGGACGGCGGAAGGCGTGTCTGACGGATTGGGGAGTGGTATTTGCTCGACGGAGCCACGATCTGATTGGCTGACAGATCCGTCGCAGCCTGAAAAGTTAAAATTTTCTCAACTTCTGAACGCAAGAGACGGGGCTGACGGAGCGCACGGACCCACAATGCATTTCGGGATCGCCCCAAGCAAAGTCAATGAGCTCCGTCAACGGACGGATGCAGTGGGCAAGGGGCGTAAGAGGCAGGAAGGTGTCGTCTGAATGCCAGAGCAGGGCGCAACAACTCAACTCCAACTCAAGTCACTCAACATTTGGGCCACAAACACTCTAGAATCTAAATCAGGGGTCCCCAACACGGCGCCCGCGGGCACCAGGGCGCCTGCAGGCCTGTTCTAAACATAGCACAACTCCTTCTGGAACAACTCTTTCTCACCTTTTTTAAGTCATTGTTGATAATAATTGTGAGAAATCATTAACATGATCAGTGGCTTCACATAGATGAGTATCATTAATCATTGATAATAATAACTAAAGGCAAACTGAGCAAATTTGTTATTTCAGAAGAGTGTATCAAACTGGGTGCCCTTCGTATGACTCAGTACCCTTGAAGTAGCTCTCAGGTTCAAAAAGGTTGGTGACCCCTGAGCTAGATGAACATAACTCCCACCTTTCCCTGAGGCAGAGGCTGGTACATTAACGTACATTCTTAGTAGAGGAAGGAACAGATAAGCTGCCATTATCTCAGGAAAAGTGCAATGAAATGCATAGTCTGTTCTAGAAGGAACATGTTTCTCATGTGGTCGATAAAGAGAGTATAGGTCATAAATCTTTAATGTTCCCTACATATCGTAGCCCTTACATTGAGCCGCTCACGTACAGTAACACGGTGTTAGCCCCCTGCTGCCCACTCTGGGGTGGAGGGGATTACAAGGTCTGCAGTCGCGCTTGAACATCGGGCATTTCATCACTTCATCAGAGCCATTGTGTCGCATGAAAGCCCAAAATGGCTGCAGCACCGAGCGCAGGGTTGACCCCTGGTGTCCTTTTGCCCTCTCTCTCTCGCTCTCTCTCTCTCTCTCTCTCGCTCTCTCTCTCTCTCTCTCTCTCTCTCTCTCTCTCTCTCTCTCTCTCTCTCTCGCTCTCTCTCTCTCTCTCTCTCTCTCTCTCTCTCTCTCTCTCTGTGTCTTGTCGTAGCGGGAATACGTATTATTTACAGTTTGATCAAGTGCCCTCAGGGTGGAAGGCTCTGGTTGCCCCCCCCCCCAGCCCTGCCTCTGCCTTCTGGAGCGAGGCCAGAGAGTGGTCCACTCTCACACCTTTTCTATTTAACTTATCGTCAGTCTCGCAGACAAAGAAACGCTTTGAGTCTTGACAGACCGACAGACAGACAAATACAAAAGCCAGAAATAACGACACACTCGGTGACACCCACATCCGTCTCAAAGTGACACATTGCAGGATCTTAAACGAGTTTAAAAAAAGAGAAACAAAGACTTTCAACAGATTCATAATCGCGCAGCCCTGCACTCCGGCGAGTGTGGACCTGTTTGGTTGTTTCAGCGCGCTAAGTATTTGGCCCCAAGGTTAATGAGGAAAGAGAAGTTCTATTTTGGGTGAATGCTGCTATCCGAGTCTGTCAATGATGTGCCCAGACAGAGCAGACATCGTATACTGTACTCTGCTCTACAGCAGGCCTGCTCGCTCAGGGCCTAAAAATACCAGCGGAGGGAAGACAAGTGATATGATGATAAATCCAACATTTGTCCTTGCAGTGTTAGGGCCGATCAAACATAATATTCACACGGTACTCTCCCGTTCGCTCGGCTGAGATTTCACTCAGATAAGCTGTCCGGGGTAGGACTCAGGATACAGAACACTGTGTAGCATGTGTGCCGCTGCCCTTTAAGAACATGTCAATATCAGTCTGAATGCTGCCTCTTTGTGTTTAACAGACGTGCCTGGCTGTCCTTCGATGTATCACCATAACGAGGTCTACCCAAACCACCAGCACAGCAACGAAGGTAAAGTTCTGTTCTTTGTCACGACACTCCTGTTGAGAGTTGATTATAATCTGAATTCTTTGGGGAGGTCTTTGATGGTTCCAGGTAGCCAATCTTTAATCGTTTCTTTGCTTTATCTAAACGGAACATAATTGGCTACAGATTTGCCCTCATTGGCTTACCAGGCCAGAGGGCCTGTGTTTCCATTGGCTAACCGGCATGTCTCCATATTCCCATTGGTCCCGCCCTCCCTCAGACCTAAATTTGGAGAGTAAATAAGGAAGAAATAGAAAGGAGAATTTTTCTGCAATTAAAGAATCAAAACAATCCACTCTTCCACGTCAGATGTTTGCTTCCCAGCTGTGTGCACTTCAGTATACCGATGAGTTATTATAGTCCAGCCGCAGAGTGGAGGGAACGTGACTCCTGAAATGGCCCGCCCTCTGCAAGTTCTTACTGGGAATCCTCCCACTCAACAAGCTCCCGTATTCTTTCCTAAGTTGACGAGGAGTACACACTTGAAAATCCTTCATGCTGGATAGCGCTCGTCTTTGTGAAGAGATGTTATTCAGACTACGGCCCGGGTCCAATTTTGGTCGCTGGAAACTCCTCCAACAACATCCTCTCTTGTCTTACAGGCTTTCTGTTCGAAAACGACTCCCGCGTGGTTCCAGAGAAGTTTGAAGGTACACACGAACACTCACGCACCCACACACACACACACAAACCCACCCACGCACGCACGTACACACATGCACACACGCACACACACACACAACCACGAACACACATTACCACAACGACTAGCTTGATTGATGACTCACTTAACCGCCCAAGAGGAACAAGGCCGGAGCGTCAGCCGGTGGCGCAGCGTCGCCTCCAGATGAACGCACGCCTCCGCTGGCGTGCGACACGCTAAGAACACGCTAAGGTGCCGCTCAGTTTAGAAGAAGGAACTGGGAGAGACGAGAGGTCACGATGCTCTGCAGGAGGGATTACACAATTGGCATTTGAATTTGAATTGCAGCTTATTTCTTTCCCATTGTGCAGCAGTTGGCTGGGGTTACAGGGTCGCCCGAGGGCCCTGGGATGGTTAGAACAGTTAGAACAGGAGAGAGAGAGAGAGAGAGAGAGATAGAGAGAGAGAGAGAGAGAGAGAGAGAGAGAGAGAGAGAGAGAGAGAGAGAGAGAGAGAGAGAGAGACTAATGTATTTGCGAATGTGTGTGTGCGAGTGTGTGCATGTGTGTGTGCGAATGTGTGTGTGTGTGTGATTGCGGGTGTGTGCATGTGTGAGTGTGCGAGTGTGTGTGTGTGTGTGTGTGCGTGCGTGCGCATGTGTGTGCCAGCTCTCTCACGGACCTGACTAGTAACCTAGCCCCGGTCCTCGGGTTCCCACACTCTGCACACAGCGTATCCTATAACCTGTAAATAACCAATTTCACAGATAAACATATATCCCCCTCCGTGCATGTGCGTAACACTGTGAACCACTGGCACATGTCGTTCACACTACAGGGTTCACGGTCTCTCCTGTTCCTCCTTCAACGCGATACGTCAGTGTCACCGGGATACGAGCGGTGTCGTGATATGATGGTGACAGCGTGACGTAACCTGGTCATTGATATCAGATCAGAACATGAGGTCGGATTTAAACGTAGAGAACAAAAGCCGACCGCGACTTTGGATAACCCCTTCCAAAGGTCTCTCACTCCCATAACTGGAGTCACCTGGATCTGTTTTGTGCTTGTTAGTTTTTAAGTACTCTATTTAGAAACGATCCGATATGTGCGATGGCCTGTAAACTTAATTGCGAATAAAACGACCTCCCAAACGGGCCCCGAACCCTATGACTCAGGAGGAGTAACGAGAAAACCCAACGCAGCTGTTGTGACGGCACCAGAGCCCGTCTGGATACCGACCCAGCGCCTTCCCACAGCGGTGTGGTCCGGACCGCCGCCCCCCCGCTGCTACCTTAAGGTAGTGGTCCGGCAACCTGCTGCTCCCTTTAGGTAGAGTTATGGTCGGGAAAGCTGACGCAACACAAAGACCACGCAGGCGCTTCGACGCAGTGGTGAACCTGTTCTGGTTCTGCGTCTGGGTTTACGTTGGCGGACCAATCAGCCTCGACCCAAG
>NW_027641607.1:28543-66043 GCF_949987615.1 Pollachius pollachius
AGAGGGAGGGGGGAGGGGGAGGAGAGAGGGATAGGAGCAGAGGGAGGGGGGAGGGAGGAGAGGGATGGAGGAACAGGAGCAGAGGGAGGAGCGGGAGAGGAGCAGAGGGAGGAGAGGGATGGAGGAGGAGGAGGAGGAGCAGAGGGAGGGGGGGGGGAGAGAGCGTAGCGTAGCGGTTGTCAGCGGGGAGTTCACCCGGAGGTTGTGAGTGTAAATCCTGGTGTGGCGGTGTGACTCTGGTTCAGAGAAGATGGGGCTCTGGCTACGGTCACATGCTAACGGCTGACATCCACACACACACACAGGAAGTGGATCCACATGTTGGGGCGGGACGCGCGAGGCATGGGGCCGTTTGTTTAGCGTGAAGAGGGGGAGGGAGGAGGTCTGGTCGTGGAGGACCCCCCTAGCGTCTGAAGAGGGAAGTGGGTCCTTCATGGGATTAGGTGTTGGTGTTGGGGTGGATTAAACGGAGGAAAAGGGAGGAAAGGTTCAGTCCCATGAAAAAAAGAAAAGAAGCCCTGATCAGGATCAGCCTTCATGGTTCGATCAAGACCTCATTCTCCGCCCCCGAACACCCAAAGAGGTCTTGTCAACCGTGAAGTTTCATCCCCCCCTCCGACCCCAGACCAGCTGACCTGACACACCCTTTCCTGGACGAGTCCTAACCAAATCTGCTCCCTTCTCCTCCCTCTGCTTCTCCTCCTCCTCCTCATCCTCCCCCCCAGGTGGCACGGCTGTGGGGTATGCAGAAGAACCGTCCGGCCATGAACTACGACAAGCTGAGCCGTTCTCTGCGCTACTACTACGAGAAGGGCATCATGCAGAAGGTACACAACACTATTACACTCATTCAATACACCAAAAGGGTTAGAAGAATCAAAGTTTCCTCGTTCACAGCCGACCGTGAGCGATCTAATATTGACTTTTACAACGTTTACTTTTGCATTATAAACTCTCGATTTCCTCTCGGGGGACTCAAGAGGATCCATTTATCTACCTGTTTAAATCAATCCATCTCCCTAATACGACATCAAACCCAATTATTTTAATGTCAATAGATCAAACGGAGGAAGAAATATAAAACCCGAAAGTCAGTCGTTATGCTGCCCATGCTGTAATAAAACCCGCACGTCCCCCCCATCAGTACTCACGACGATCAATTGCATAATGGGATGAGGTGCAGATCCTGCCTCGTGTCGCCGACTAGTGGCTGAAATATGAACCGCAGCCCAGTCCCACAACATTGACGTTAAAGTTACACATCAGAGGATGAAAACTGAAGTGTTGTACGGATCTCCTTTATAATGTCTGTCTCAATTATTATGAAACACCAAGAGCACGACGAATGTCTATATTTATATATACAGATTTATATTTATATATCCTTAATAGGTCCATGTATGGACAAGACATAAGGAGCCATCTTGGGTATCGTTTTATAAAGCTGACGTACATCCGCTAATACCAGTTACAACAATAAGATTCGTTTTACTTTCATCTTTAAAAATATTGGCTTTTTATCCACTTAAAATATTAAAATCTATTTTAAAATATTCTCCAGTGGTGCTTGGAGCTCACTGCTTTAGTGCCGTGCTTACACAGGGCCGTAGCACCAAATTCTGGGCCCTGTATACAAGAAGTACTGATGCCCCCCCCCCCAAATTCCCCCTAACCAGCCCCCACAAGCCCTGCGCTTACATACGTTCGGTAGTTTTGTGCATTGTTTGTAGTGCACGGATATGGACCTCCAGGCCCGGTTATTAAATTATAATGCCCCCCCCCCCCCCCCCCCCACTCCTTGTTATCGAAGTAATCGCCACACCTTGCCTCATTACTGATCAGAGTTATCCCTTCTTGGTCCAGGTCGCCGGGGAGCGCTACGTTTACAAGTTTGTGTGCGAGCCGGAGGCGCTGATCTCGCTGGCCTTCCCGACAACCAGCGGCCGAGCCTGAAGGGCGAGTTCGAGCGCTACGTGAACGAGGAGGACACGGTGCCCCTGTCCCACCTGGACGAGGCGGCGCCGTACCCCGGCCCGGAGCAGGCTCCCCAAAACAACATGGGCCCCCAGCAGCCCTACTCCAAAGGCTACATGTACTAATTCCCCCCCCCCCCCCCTCCCACACGCTACGCCACACCCAGGTACCTCCACCCCCGCCCCCCGCCACTGGCATCGTCTTCGTTGTCATCATCGTACACCACCTTATCGCCACCCCTGCAGCTGTTGCACATGCCCTGGCATCCCCCCCCTCCCCCCCCCACCCCTTCCCCCCCCCCCCCCCCCCCCCCCCCCCCCCCCCACACTCGCTCCCCCCCCCATCCACTTGTATATAAAGCTATGGTGAATTTCTTTCTTTTGTTCTTGTTTTTAAATTAATCACATTAGGGATTTTTTTTTTATTTTGTATTTGTTTTGCGTTTTAAGAGCTTCAATCCATAAACATGACTGTGGTTAAGAGATTGCCTAATAAAGACCCATATTACTACTCTACGAGCAGTGTTTCTTTGGTTTCAATGCGTGGACGCTGGTTCTGGACCGGGGGGGATGTGAACCCATCATGATACAACATCCACAAGGCGACTTCAAGTGTGGAAGCGTGTATTTCATCCTCCAACCACCAGAACAACAAGTCACTGTTCAAACATTCAAATCACATGTTTACAGATTAAATATACAAAAAGTAGAAAAAAAAAATCGTATACGTTTCATTTTGAAGGATAAACATTGGGGATTTAAAATCTGAGTAAACTCAGCCTCATAGCAGATCCAAGCCAGGAGCTCCACCAAGGCAACACGACCCGAGATGGAACAGAGTGTCTTTACTATCAGACAGGGTCTGAATTATATACAATAAATAAACAGAACAGGAGCAGATCCCCCAGGCCTGGATCTCCTGGAGGTCCTACTGCAGGTCTGGAGATCTTCCAGGCGTTGGGGCCCCTCAAACCTCCAGGTCTGCAGGTCCTCCAAGCGGTTGGAGATCTTCCAGGCATCGGGCTCTTCCGCTCCTCCTGAAAGCCCGGGAGATCTTCCAGGAGGTCTGGAGGTCCTCCAGGCCTGGGTCAACTCAGACCTCCAGGCTGTCTCCAGGCCTTGGGCTCCTCAGCGCCTCCTGAAGGCCCGGGAGATCCTCCAGGCGTTGGGCTCCTCGTAGCGGTTGTAGAGGGGCTCCAGGCGCTGCTGCTTCTTCTGCTTGCTGAGGCGCGTGGGGTCGCCCACGCGGTAGAAGGCAGGGGCGAACTCCACCAGCCAGCGCGGGTCGATGGTGGTCACCTCCCGCATGTACTCCTTGGTGGTCAGCACCAGCTCGTGGTACACCAGCCTGGGGGAGACCGGGGGGGATGTGACACATAGCGGATCATATGAACGATGGAACGCGCGCAAAGGTGTCAAATGTGAAACCCATAAAAAGTATTGTTAAACGAGCATCTATGAGGCAATTACAATTACAATTAGGGCATTTAGCAGACGCTTTTATCCAAAGCGACTTACATCGGTTAATACACACATTGACACACCGACGGCAGAGTCAACCACGCAGGGCGACAGCCAGCTCTCGTCAGGAGCAGTTAGGGTTAAGTGTCTTGCTCAGGGACACATCAACACTCAGCTAGGAGGAGCTGGGGATCGAACCAGCAACCTTTCGGTTACAAGAGGCAAGCCAATAATGAAATGTGAAGTCAGGAAGGCATGGGAGAGAAAGGGGAAGACGTGCAGCAAAGGACCACGGGCAGGAATCAAACCCCCCAGTCGCTCCGGTAAGGACTGGGCCTTCAGGGTACGCACTTTGCCCCATGAAATTAGTATTTTTAAGCAACAATCATACAGATATAATGAAATCAAATGTGGCAGTTTTCACTGAAACAAAAGGGCAACGTCGAGGTCTCTGAACCATAAATAAGAGACAGGGCAGCCTCACCACTCGGGCTGTCGGTTGAACAGCGTACTGGAGGGGTGCAGGTACACCACCTGCTGGTCGATCAGCGTGCGGTAGCCCTCCTGCGGGTGCTTCCGGGCGGCGTTCCGGAAGTATCCGCTGCAGATGGCCTTCTGGACCCTCATCATGGCCTTCCCGCACGACACCACGTCCAGCTTGTGTCTGCGGAGAGACGGGAACGTTTGAGGAGCGGAACATCGAACCCCCCCCCCAACACTTAAAACGAGTTCAGGGGATCGACGGATCCACCAGACGGGGATGACGGCGCGCTACCTGTCCATGATGCTGAGCATCTGCTTGCGGATGTCCTGCGCTCGCTTCAAGGAGCGCGCCTGGATGAAGTTCTCGAAGCACCAGGGGTTGGCGAACTTGTTGTTCTTCCAGGAGTTGTAGACGGCCAGCAGCGTTAGGTGGTCCCCCTCCAGCTGGAAGAACTTGGCCTTCTTCTGGTCGGCCTGCGGCTGCTTGTCCTGTTGGGAGAGACTCGTGGTTCTTACGTCGGACCCAGAAGACGGCCCGTCCCAGGTGGACCGCTAGGGGTCAGGGTACAGGATGCAGGCCTTCGAGGCGGATCACCCGACCTGCTGGGTTTCTGTTCGCTCCACATGTGGTAGAACCAACAACACGATAGCGCGACGACGGGAATGGGATTAAGTCAGGGTTGACCAACGAACAGATGTCCTGTTATTGAAACTAACATGTGACAGGGGGCTGGCTAAATCAGTTACCAACAAGGATTGGATATTAGCCTACTTTAATGTATAATGAGTTCTTTATCGACTTAATCAGCTGAAGTTTAAATATATCCTTCCACGGTGCTTTGAGCATATCGTTTGTGCTTTGTCGAGGAAACATCTGGTCGATTGCAGTCTGACATCTGTTCTTAATGTTGGATTCGTGAAGTTTTTTTTAATAGGAGAGGTGTCTCGTTATTTAAAAAGAACGCACATCTTTGGAACACTGACCGATCAGGATCCAGTGCTTAGCAATGCTGTGGTTCAGGCCAAAATATAAAAAGGTACAGGAAGCCAGTAGTGCACCTTGGGTCTGTAGAAGATGTTCTGGACGGACAGCATGGAGACGATGGTGAGCATCTCCTCACTGCAGCCCAGGTGGACGGACATGATGAGCATCTTACACTGCATGGGCTCTAGAGGGAACTCAGCCATCTGGAGGAGAGAGACCAGCGTTAGAGGAGAGAGGCCATCTGGAGGAGAGAGACCAGCGTTGGAGAGAGACCAGCGTTAGAGGAGAGAGACCATCTGGAGGAGAGAGACCAGCGTAAGAGGAGAGAGGCCAACGTGGGAGGAGAGAGACCAGCGTTAGAGGAGAGAGACCAGCGTTAGAGGAGAGAGACCAGCGTTAGAGGAGAGAGACCAGCGTTAGAGGAGAGAGACCAGCGTTAGAGGAGAGAGGCCAACGTGGGAGGAGAGAGACCAGCGTTAGAGGAGAGAGACCAGCGTTAGAGGAGAGAGACCAGCGTTTAGTTTAGTTTAGTTTATAGTTTTGTGGACAGTCCCCTTTGAGAAGGAGCAGCTTTAGCCTATTTGGCTAATTTCCAGCTGTAGTCCCAGCCAGTTGTCAGTAGGCAACCTACAATACATAACAGTAAAAAAAAAAAAATACATTACATTTATAATTACAGCAGGCCTGAGCAAAAAGGGGAAAAAGACAAACAAACATATTGCACTTAAAATTAATGTGTGCAATTATAGTTGTCGGACAGCCATGTTTTAAGGTGTGCTGTAAAGGTAGAATATGTATGTATATCATTGATAGTGGTAGGCAGTGAATTCCAATTTTGTATTGCTCTAACAGAAAATGATTGTTGTCCAAATGTGCTTTTTGTAAATGGGATTAGAAGGTCAGCCCGTGTGGCGCTTCTGGTGATCTGATTGCTGCTGTTACATTGGATTATGAATGACTTTAAAGGAGGAGGAGCGGTGTTATGCAGAATTTTGAAAACCAGGCAGATGTTTTTATATTTGATTACATTTTCCCAGCTCAGCAGTTTACAGTTATTTAATATATTACAATGATGCTAACTGTTAGGCTTCTGGTCCAACACTTTGAGTGTTCTCTTATAAAGAGTTGCTAATGGCTTCAATGACAAACTGTTAGTTTGCCCCCAGCTTGTCATACAGTATGTAAGATGTGAAATAATCATGGCATCCATGTAAAGTTTGGCAACATTAAAAGTTAGGAAATTTCTAATATATTTAAAATTGGCTAGGCTAAACTTGACCCTGTTGCACACTTTCTTAATGTGTGCTTTAAAAGAAAGAGCAGAATCAATGATAATGCCCAGATACTTAAATTGTGGCACAATACTTATGTTTTGACCTGATATTGTTATGTTCGACATGGTGTTACATTGTCTTTTGGTAAAAAACATTCCTACGGTTTTATTAACATTAGGTTGGAGGCAGGAATGGTTTAGCCAATTAGTGATCTGGTCCATAGCTGTGGTGAGTTTAGCAGCAGCCAGATCTTTTGTTTTGGCATGCACATATACTACAGTGTCGTCTGCATACATTTGTATTTTGATATCAGGGCAAACCAACGGCAGATCATTAATATACAGACAAAACAAAAGCGGGCCAAGTATCGATCCTTGTGGTACCCCAGTGCATAAGTTAAGAGCTGGTGAACGTTGATTGTTCACAAAAACATGTTGACTTCTACCAGTTAAATATGACTCAACCCATTTGAGTGTTAAAGGTGAGAAGTTAAAAGCAGACAGTTTGGCAATAAGGACCTGATGGTTGACTGTGTTGAAAGCTTTACGAAGGTCTAAAAACACAGCCCCAACAACACCTCCCTTGTCGACCATTGCTCGGACCTCCTCTAAGAAGAAACAGTTAGCTGTTTCCGCAGAGTGGTGGGCCCTGAAGCCAAACTGCATGGGATGAAGAGTAAATGGACCATTATTTAAAAAAGAAACAATTTGCTCTGATACACATTTCTCAGCAACCTTGGAAATTATAGGTAAAATACTGATTGGGCGGTAGTAAGGAGTAACAATTGCTGTCTTCCAGGTTGTTGGGAATATCCCCTGTCGTACTGACTGGTTGATAGTTTGTGTGATGGGGTAGGCTAGGTGTTCTTGCAGAGATTTAAGCATTTTAGAATCCATACCATAAATATCCTTTGCTGTTGAGATCTTAAGAGAATTAATTATTGCTTGAGTTTTAAGTTCAGAAATAGGTTGAATGCTGAAAGAAGGCTTGCTGTCATCTACTTCTAGAATTTTTGCAGTTGTTGAAGGAAAATTCAGTGCAATTTCAGCCACAGAATTTATAAAATATTCATTAAAAGCTACAGCTAGTTGTGCTGGATCTTGCATTAATTTACCATTCAGATTCAGCTCTAACTGCTTCCTAGGCCTGTGACTAATTCCCATTACATTCTTAATCTGTTCCCAGATCAGCTTTGTGTTACCCTTTGCCTCATTGATAATTGTTATAAAAAAGTTTGCTTTGGCCTTTCTGATGACTTTGATTACTTTATTACGTAGTGAAGTGAACCTATGTCTGTCAATATTTAATTTGGTCTTCAATGATCTTTTCAATGCAGAGTCTCTTTCCTTCATCAGGTTGAATACTTCAGTATTGAGCCAGGGAAGTGCATTGATTTTTTTCTTTCCTTTGACCTTTTTAGTAAACTCCTTAACTAGACTATGTAACTTGGCAGAGATTTTTTTGCTATCTGCTTCTGTATTAGGAGAGAGGCCAACGTGGGAGGAGGAGAGAGACCAGCGTTAGAGGAGAGAGGCCAACGTGGGAGGAGGAGAGAGACCAGCATTAGAGGAGAGAGGCCAACGTGGGAGGAGGCGAGAGACCAGCGTTAGAGGAGAGAGGCCAACGTGGGAAGAGAGAGACCAGCGTTAGAGAGGCCAACGTGGGAGGAGAGAGACCAGCGTCAGAGGAGAGAGGCCAACGTGGGAGGAGGGGAGAGACCAGTGTCAGAGGAGAGAGGCCAACGTGGGAGGAGGAGAGAGACCAGCGTCAGAGGAGAGAGACCAACGTGGGAGGAGTAGAGAGACCAGCGTTAGAGAAGAGGCCATCGTGGGAGGAGGAGAGAGACCAGCGTCAGAGGAGAGAGGCCAACGTGGGAAGAGGAGAGAGACCAGCGTTAGAGAGGACAACGTGGGAGGAGAGAGACCAGCGTCAGAGGAGAGAGGCCAACGTGGGAGGAGGAGAGAGACCAGCGTCAGAGGAGAGAGGCCAACGTGGGAGGAGGAGAGAGACCAGCGTCAGAGGAGAGAGACCAACGTGGGAGGAGTAGAGAGAGAGTGCAGCGTTATAGCTACAATTTGCGATTTCCGTTGTTTCGGTTTTCACACAGACCTGATGATTGCTACCAGACAAATATAACTTCCATCAATATTCTTGCAACTGAACCTTTGAGACTTAAGATTGTGCATCTGGCCCTTATATTCTTGACTTTTGGTTTTTTGGAAGGAGAGAATTCCCCCAAATTGCTCGGGCAAAAGAGATTCAACCGCATGACAGACGTAACATCTATGACAGGGGTCACCAACCTTTTTGAACCCGAGAGCTACTTCAAGGGTACTGAGTCATACGAAGGGCACCCAGTTTGATACACGCTTCTGAAATAACAAGTTTGCCTTCAGTTATATATTATTATTAATGATTAATGATACTCATCTATGTGAAGACACTGATCATGTTAAAGGAGACATATTATACCACCAGGTGTGAGTGTGATTAGCCTTACAAGCCATTTCGAAAATCTGCCCCATATGACATCACTTGTGGGCGTGTTCACCTAGATCTGTGCTGGATAGATGAGCGACGTTTACTTCAGCCCACTGGGTAGGCTGGTAGACTGATCTATCCAGCACAGATCTAGGTGGACACGCCCACTAGTGATGTCATATGGGGCAGATTTTCGAAAACGGTTTGTAAGGCTAATCACACTCACACCTGGTGGTGTAACATGTGTCCTTTAATGATTTCTTGCGATAATTATCAACAATGACTTAAAGAAGGTGGGAAAGAGTTGTTCCAGAATGAGTTGTGCTAGTTTTAGAACAGGCCAGCGGGCGACCTGGTGCCCGCGGGCGCCGTGTTGGTGACCCTTGATCTGCGACATGAAGGGTCGAGTCATCAGCGTACTGAAGCACAGGCTCGTGATCCACCCGGATGGCTCTCCTTACCCTCCTGCCCAGCCTGGTGAGCAGGCCCTCGTCGTCCAGGGCCCCCAGGGTGTAGAGCTGCTCCATGGCCATGATCATCGTCTCCATAGGGGGCGAGTCCATGAAGTCGAAGGCCAGCAGATCATTGATGCCCATGGCCTGAGGACCAAAAGAGGGACGTTTGACCGAGGTCTAGGTATTCATCAACCACAACTTGAGCTTTGACCGCAATAGGTGCTCAGGACTAGTGGCTGACCGATTTATCGGCCGATATTTCCGTAAAAAAAAAAAAATAATAATAAAAGGGTTAATTGAGACTTGTAACATTCATCATTGTGTCATTTTTAGCAAAAGCAGTAGCGGCTCCAAATATCGGCTCAAGAAAATCGGCAAAGGCCCTAAAAAAATCCATATCAGCCGATCCCTAATCAGGACGTCTGTTCCACACCAACAGTGATAGAGTTAGGAATCGGTCTCAAATCAATTCCTGCATACATATTACATCGAGGGGTAGACTTATCCGTCTCTGAAAAAGAAAAGGAGAAAGTACAGAAGGTGCCGGGCTGACCTTGAGGGACAGCACGGTGCTGGCCAGGTTGGTCCTCTGGATCTCGGGAACGTTGGAGGTCAACATCTCGTCTCTGTAGGCCCTCTCAGTGTACAGTCTGTAGCACTTCCCTGGACCGGTCCTGCCCGCCCGGCCGGAACGCTGCTTGGCCTGGGCCTGGACCACACACACACACACACACATGGGAATACCGTTCAGTCACATGGGAATACCGTTCAGTCACATGGGAATACCGTTCAGTCACATTGGAATACCGTTTAGTCACATTGGAATACCGTTCTATCACCCAGGTGTAGTGACCACCCCCCCAGGTGTAGTGACCACACCCGCCCCCAGGTGTAATGACCCCAGGTGTAGTGACCACAGACCCCCAGGTGAGCAGCAGCTCTTGCAGGCCCCACCTGGGAGATGGGCGTGACCACCAGCTGGTCGATGCCCGTCTTGGAGTTGTAGACGATCTGCTTGACGAAGCCGGGGTCCACCACGTAGTAGATCCCGTCGATGGTGAGGGACGTCTCCGCGATGTTGGTGGCGATGATGACCTGACAGGAAGAACTGGATTTTAATACAAAACCCTCCTGGAAGTGGAAAACTCACGTTGGAAGTCTATTCAAAGATAAAAAACACACACACACACACAAAAACACACAAACACACACACACACACACACACACACACACACACCAACAATTGTGATTTAAAGGGCTCATGTCATGCCACCGGGAGCGGGTGTGTTAGATGGTACAAGCCATTTGAAGATCATTCCTTCCCTGTGCCATAGTGACATCACAAGTGGGCGTGTCCACCTAGATGTACGCTGGATAGATCAGTCTACCAGCCTACCCAGTGGACCGTAGCAAACGTTGCTCATCTATCCTTCGTATATCTGGGTGGACACTCCCACTTGTGATGTCGCTACGGCACAGCTAACGAATGATTTTCAAACAGCTTGCACCAGCTGGTCACACCAAAACTTGGTGGCATGACATGAGCCCCTTTAATAAAGGAATTGTGATGACTGATGATTGAGATTTGTCCACAGATTAAATCTTTTTCATTTCCGGGATCCCATTCCACACTCCCGGATCCCATCCCATTCCCCACTCCTGAGTCCTGAAGCGCAGATTCATTCGTTTTCATTTCCACACTCCGTCCTTAAGCTTTGCTCCGAGCCGCCACCTTTCGGCTGGGGGGGTTAACACCGAGTCCTGAAAGGCAGCTTGTACCTTTCTGCTTCCAGGGGGCGCCGGGTCGAAGATGCGGGTCTGCATCTCGCTGGGCAGGGCCGAGTACACGGGCAGGATGATGAGCTCCGGGACGTCCGGCCCCAGGGACTTCATCCTCTCGTACAGGATCTCACACGCCGTGTCGATCTCCTCCTGACCCGTCAGGAACACCAGGACGTCCCCTGGGGAGAAGAGGACGAGGAGGAGGAGGAGGATGAGGGAGGAGGAGGAGAGAGGGAAGAGGAGAGGCAGAGAAGACGGACTTGACCGGGTGCTTTTATTTTATTGTTGTCAAGTGGTAGCGCTGACAACATAAACAGCTGTCTGTCTCCTCCTCTCCCCCCCCCCCCCCCCCCCCCCCCCGCCCCCCCCCGACTTGTCAAGACACCACGTTGAAGCAAAGACGAAAATAAAAAAGTTCTCTGGGATATTAACTCCAAAAAAAAGAGACCAATCTGGAGTATCATTTAATAAAAAGCTCAGCCTAACACAAATCATGCGTCCCACATGCAGTGTGGCCTCGTGCCAACAAGGTTCCTCACAGAAAAATCAAGTTCTTTCAGTTGAACTGAATCGAATCTCCTGCTGTGGACGTCCTGGGTCTTACCCTGGTCTCAGTGAAGTGGAGAACATCTGATACCCCAACCCTAACCCAGACCTGGAGTGAGAAGGACCTGGGTCTCAGTGAGGAGGAGAACCTTTAATACCCCTAACCTAACCCGGACCTGGGTCTCACCTGGGGGCTCTGTGAGGTGAATCTGCATGACGGTGATGAGGGCGGCGTCCAGGTAGTCCGTCTCGGGCTCCTTGCAGTACAGGACCTCCACGGGGAAGGTCCTCCCGGGGATGGTGAAGATGGGGGCCTCGAAGAAGTACTGGGAGAACTTGACGGCGTCCAGCGTGGCCGACGACACGATGAGCTTCAGGTCTTTGCGCTTCAGGATCGTCTGAACGCGGAACAAAGCGGGTGTCATTCATGTTTATTACAAGTGCTAAATAATGTTACTGCTGCTACTCAAAAGACACATATCCACCACATGCAGATCCACATCTGTCTTCTGAGACATTGGGGATCCGACACAGATCCCAGAGCAGTTTGGCTGGGAGTCAAACACCCCAGCTGTTGCTGCTGCTGCTACTAGTGCTACTATTACTTCTAGTGCTACTAGTGGCTACTAGTGCTTATGCTGCTACTGTTGCAACTTCTAGTGCTAATGATGCTACTGTTGCTACTTCTAGTGCTAATGCTGATACTGCCACCTCCAGAGTCAGGGCCCAACACAGAGGCCCCGCCCTCTCCTCCAGAGTAGGGGCCCCACACGGAGGGCCCGCCCTCTCCTCCAGAGTAGGGGCCCCACACGGAGGGCCCGCCTCCACCTCCAGAGTAGGGGCCCCACAGATCGGACCCACCTCCACCTCCAGAGTAGGGGCCCCACAGATCAGACCCGCCTTCACCTCCAGAGTCGGGGCCCAACACAGAGGGCCCGCCCTACCTTCTTGAGCAGGCCGAACAGCGTGTCGGTGTGGATGGTCCTCTCGTGGGCCTCGTCCAGCATGATGAGGGAGTACAGGGTCATGTCGGGGTCCAGCAGGCACTCCCTCTGCAGCATGCCGTGGGTCATGTACTTGATGACCGTCTCCGGGCTGGTGCAGTCCTCGAAACGGATGGTGTAGCCCACCTCCTGGCCCAGACAGCAACCGTACTCCTCAGACACCCTCTTGGCCACGGACATGGCGGCCACTCGACGGGGCTGGGTGCAGCCGATCTTGCCCCGGGCGGTGTAGCCCGCCTCCGCCAGGTACTGGGTGATCTGGGTGGTCTTCCCGGACCCCGTCTCCCCGACCACGATCAGGATCTGGTTGTCGTGGACGGCCTGTGGAAATATAAGAACATGCTTTCTCCACTCAAAACGTGTTCTAGTTAAGTCTCTCATTGAAGCTTACCTTTTTTATTAGAAACAATAGTTTAACGGATCATTGAGGAGCAATGACTTCTTCAAAGTAAAAGTCAACTTTATTGTCAATTTCAAAATATGTGCCAGGCATAAAGAGTGCAATAAGAAGAAGAGGATAAAATAAGTAATATTTACAATGAATACATTCTAAATCGTGCAAAAGGTTGGGCAAAACAAAACGGTATATTAAAAACATAAATTGATTTACAAAAGGTAAATAAATGGAAATCTGCAATAACAGGAACATTATTTACAATATGTGCTATAGGCAATAAACTTAAGAAATTAAAAGTGTACATTTTAAGGGCATGTCGGGGTATAAATCTTGGGGGCAAATGTTATTTGCTGTACAAACCGTTCTAATGTAGTGTTCTTATTTGCCCATTTCTACCCATTTATTCAGTGAGCCACTAAAGCAGCAGGGAGGCAGACGGCCTGCGTGGGTGGACCTCCTACCTGCACCAGCTCCTCCTTCAGCTTGTAGATGGGCAGGCTGGCTCTCTGCTCCAGGATGGTCAGCTCCGTCTTCTTGCCGTACGACATCTGGTTCCCCCCGAAGGCGTAGCGCTTCCACTCGGGGAGATCCACCGGCATGGCGCCGATACCACGCATGTTGGCCGCGATCTGCCGCCCCTCGTCTGCAGAGGGAGAGCCCGCGTCATCACGAGGAACCGCCGTTTAACACGAGGAACCGCCGTTTAACACGTTATCATGGGGAACCAACGTTTAACATGTTATCATGAGGAACCGCCGTTTAACACGAGGAACCGCCGTTTAACACGTTATCATGGGGAACCGCCGTTTAACACGTTATCACGAGGAACCGGCGTTTAACACGTTATCATGGGGAACCGCCGCTTAACACGTTATCATGAGGAACCAACGTTTAACACGTTGTCATGAGGAACCGCCGTTTAACACGAGGAACCGCTGTTTAACACGAGGAACCGCCGTTTAACACGAGGAACCGCCGTTTAACACGGGGAACCGACGTTTAACACGTTATCATGAGGAACCGACGTTTAACACATTATCATGGGGAACCGACGTTTAACATGTTATCATGGGGAACCGACGTTTAACATGTTATCACGAGGAACCGACGTTTAACACGTCATCACGAGGAACCGACGTTTAACACGTCATCACGAGGAACCGACGTTTAACACGTCATCACGGGGAGATGACGTTTGACACGTCATCACGGGGAAACGACGTTTAACACGTCATCACGAGGAACCGACGTTTAACACATTATCTTGGGGAACCGACGTTTAACACGTTATCTTGGGGAACCGACGTTTAACAGGTAACGTATTATTATATACCACCAGGTGAGAGTGTGATAAGCCGTTACAAGCCGATTTGAACATCTGCCTCTTCTGACATCATAAGTGGCCGTGTCCACCTAGATGTGTGCTGGATAGATCAGTCTACCGGCCTACCCAGTGGACTGTAGCAAGCATTGCTCATCTATCCGTCATACACCTAGGTGGACACGCCCAATTGTGATGTCCGAAGAAGCAGATTTCAAACGGCTTGTAACGGCTAATGTGGTAGTCTGGTGGTATGATACGGCAGCTAGACAGACTACCAGAGCAGGATTCAACATTTATATTTTGTGTGACAATGTATTTTGTGTGATTGTGTTACGATAAAGTCTTTATCGTAACACTATGACACATTTGGTTATCCACTACCCTATGAAGCCCTTGTTGTTGGCTCTCTATTGAAGAGGAAGATGAAGACCAGTTCCGGCCGGATCCAACTCGACCCTGCTGTGGTTTTTAAAGAGAGGCCACTCTGAATGATTAGCACTTCCTTCACGGCTCCATCTGCGTTCCCCTTGACTCACCAGCGGGCCTGGGAGCAGCAGAAGCTGGTCTCCCACATGAGCTCATGCTTGACCCCCCCAGGCCTTGACGAGACCCAGACCCCCACACGCATTAAGCCCACTCCAGATCTCCAGCCCACCCTGATAAGACATCTCCGAGTCCAGCGGTGCGGCTACAACCCAGGATCTGGCCCAAGACAGATCGCTTTCTGCTTTTCATTAGCTTCTGATCCATCATCCTGCCTCCAACCACCCCACCCCTCCCCCCCTCACTTCCTTCCCACCGGCCGCCATTCTAATTAACTGTCGAGCAATAAATACAAACTAACATGAGGGATTTGAGGGAACTGGTTCTCATTGATGCCGCTTGAAAATGCAGCGCAGATTCTACGACAACCACCTGTTCAATTTCGTCTAATTTGTAATTTAGTAAAACGGGCGTTTCAGTGTTCCATCTGAATCCTGCACTGCTCCCCCGCGACTTTTACAATTCAGAATCAGCTTTTACGTTACCGTGTGGACAGCATTCTGACTGTAGTCGGGGGCTTACGGTCGGGCATGGGGGCGGGGCTTGCATGAGGGCGGAGCTTATAGTCAGGTATGGGGGCGGGGCTTAGAGTCGGGCATGGGGGGGGCGGGGCTTACAGTCGGGCATGGGGTCGATCCAGTTCTTGTTGAGGCCCGTGGGGATGGAGTCCATCTCCACGTTCCGGACCTGCTGCTTCACCTCCCGCCTCTCCTTGGCCAGGGCGCTCTGCATCATGGCCGCCTGGGAGAGCGAGCCGTCCGGGTTCTGGAGGACGGGACACGAGACACAGGACACGGAACACGGGACACGGGACACGGGACACGTCAGGGGGCGTGAAGCAACGCAAGGAGGCTGTGATTCGGAATGGTGTAGCGGGCCATAGACCAAGAGGACAGACGTCTGCTAGTTTGACTCAGTATATAAGTAGACACACAAGAGACACAGGAAATGTCAAGTGATGTGAAACAATAGACTGGGTGCCCCCAGCCCGTTGTGCCGGCGATGTGAATTCGCCCCGCAGCAGGGTCTGGAGAGGAGCAACGCATTTCTTTCTGCTTCCGATCCGCTATTACGGGAGCCAATCACCAAGCTGGCTTTTCCCCCTGGCGCGCTATTGGCTGGTTTAACACAATGACGACAGGGAAGCGACGGCAAGCAGCCAACTGCGTACAGGGTCGTTTGAACTATGCCCGTTGATCACGCCTCTTGTGCTGAAGGAAACAACGGAAGCCCCCAGACCAACGTGCAATCTACGATGGATCTTGGGCTGGCAATAGCCAGCCCAAGATCAATCGTTGCTCCTCTCCAGACCCTGCTGCAGGGCGAATTCAAATCGCCGGCAGAACGGGCTGGGGGTTATTGTTTCACATCACTTGACATTTCCTGTGTCCTCTTGCTCTATGGTCCGCTACATCATTCCGAATCACAGCCTCCTTGTGTTTTTCACTAGTCTAGTCACTAGTCTTGGTCTGGCAATAGCCAGACCAAGACTAGACTAGTGAAACAACACAAGGAGGCTGTGGTTAGGAATGACCAGACCCATAGAGCCTGCTGGTTTGACTCATGATATCAGCACATGCAGTATATCAGTACAAACATCAGTACACATGCAGCACATACATCAGCACACACATCAGTACATCAGCAATGCCGTGCATGTTTTACGGTTACGTCGCTGTTTTGAGGAGATAAACATCCCGTGGTTACCTTGACGATTTTAACAGGACTGAGGTTCATGGTCCACTTGGTCTGCCCACGCAGGAACGGAGGCTCTTCCTCCACCAGATCCACATCCAGGTCTTCATCTGTTGGGCCAAGGAGGCCATGAACAACCGGTTTACATTCTTCACTCCCAACGCAGACTCACCATAGACGGAGTGGAGGCGGGGACATGAAGACGAAGCCTTACCCTCTTCGTCGTTAATGTTGGGCATGATTCCCGTCTCCTCGTCGAATTCGGGGAACTCCTCTTTTGGAAGCACGTTAGCCGCGATCATCTAAGGAGGAGGAGGAGGAGGAGACTGATTTACTATTAAATGGTAAATGGTCTGCATTTATACTGCGCTTCTCTAACCAGTGGCCACTCAAAGCGCTTTGCAATATTGCCTCACCATTCACCCGTTCATGCGCACATTCACACACCGACGGCGGAGTCAGCCACGCAGGGCGACAGCCGGCTCGTCGGGAGCAGTTAAGGTGCGGTGTCTTGGCTCAGGGACACCTCGACACTCAGCAAAGTGGAGCCGGGGATCGAACTAGCAACTCTATGTTTACCAGCCAACCCGCATCTACCTCCTGATCAACTGCTATTAAAGTGGCACTGAAACAAAGCAGGAAACAATGTTGGTCTGTGTGTCGGTACTGGGGACCGTTCGAGGACCCGCCGCCATAAGGTCCGCATTGAGGAGGGGGGCGGACCGTACGAGACCCGTCAGTCCCGCTGACCAGCCCGCGCCTTGATCCAGTCTTTTAATTAATTAATTATCCAAAAGTGTTCCCTTAATGAAATGTCCGAGCAACGTGTGTCCCTCGGGTTACTTTCCTTTACCCGACTCTCACTGGCTGACTCCTGAGACTCTCCCCTCAGTCTCAAACTCTGAGAGTCCTGCCCCCTGGGCTGTTGCCACTTACCTGTGATCAGCACCTCAACACCGCCCCCTCTGTGTGACGTCAGTACTAACCCTTACGCCTTGCTCACACTACATGCGTCCGTCGGCGGATGGGGGCTTTTTGACGTATCCATGTGTTTTTTCCGGGTTGTATTACGAAGGCGGTTTCATTGGACAGTGTCCTTGCATATATTTGCATAACGCAGTCTGATTGGCCGACGGATCCGTCGCTGCCTGGAAAGTTGAACATTTCTAAACTTTTTGACTCAAAGCCGACAGAACGGATGGACCCACAATGCATTTCGCGAGCACCCCATGCAAAGTCAATGAGATCGGTCGACGGACGGAGGTAGTGTGAACAAGCCTTTACCCTAAGCACACGCTACCCTACCGTAACAGTGGGGAGGTGGCCTACCTGCTTGATCTCCCACTTCTCCAGGTCGGTGATCTTGGACAGCCTCTTGCGCTCCGTGGGGTTCTCCTCCAGCTCCAGAACGCTGGGGTCCACGGGCCGGTCCGGGTTCCTCATGGCCTCGTCTGCCGGCCCCAGGTCCAGGTTCCTCCTCCTGTTGGGGTTCAGGTCCTCTCCTGTGTGCTGGTCCACGTCCTGAAGGGGGGGGGGGGGGGGGTATTGATAAGACATGGGAGCCGGTTTCCTTTGGGGACAACTCATTCTTGTTCAAAGTTCTCTGATTGTGTGTTGATTAGAGAGTTTGCAGTCCATCAGAATGAGGGTTTGTCTAATGGAAGGAATGTGTTGGAGGAAATGGTGATAGATGAATGTTAAACAACTTTTTTATCAACAGATATTCAGGCATCATTTGTCCCGTTCTCTTGTGGTTTGGTGAATGCTCGATAAGAGCAGGGAGAGAAAAAGAGTAAAAGGCAGAAATATCTGATGATAAGAGAGTCCAACTGCCCTGACCCCTTGTGGCGGTCCTCACCTTCATGCTGAGACTGGCCTTGGTGCCGGTGAACGACAGCACTTTGACCTTCACCTTCTGGCCCTTGGTGACCACGTCGGACATGTTTGCGATGCGCCCTTCTTTACGGAGCTCTGAGATGTGCACCAGGCCTTCCCAACGCTTCCTGCAAAGGCGCGCACACACCGTTACCTCCGTGTTGGTCCGTATGTACATCACTGTCATCGTGGGGCAAAAAGCCAGTGCTAATTTGGGTCCCTTCCCACCAATGACATCCCGTTATCTCTACTGTATGAAAGGTGATCTATGCAAGAGTCCAGCGTCGTCAAGAGAGAGACAGGGAAGATGCCTAAACATTTCCCCTCTCTGCTCCCTGCCTCCATACTTCCGCTGTCATTGAGAAGAGGGGTCGCATTTCACACACCTGTGATTGACAACCAAGATTAATAATGCAAACCAATAAGGGACGAGACACCCTGATTGGTCAGTAGGAGGAGTAGTGGGTCACACACAGCCAGGCGCATCCAACAGAACAGAACTAAGCGCATTACACTCACTTTATGGCTGATGGCCGGCTGCACCGTCGCAAGCAAATCACTGAAATAACAGCTGTTGAATCTTACACCCAGCCCCTTGGACTGAGACATTCCCATGGAGCACAGGGAGGCCGACAGGCTGCCGTTCCCATTGGAGCTGTGGCTCAATGCAGGGAGCGAACCATGAAGACCGAAACAGAATGCCGCCACTGACCTCAGCCCCTCCAGCTGGACGAAGCAGCCGAACTGCATGATGCTGCTGATCTTCCCGTTGTAGATGTCCCCCACCACCGGCTCGTCTGGCGGGGGGCGGTCCACCATCTGGTCGTTGAAGCGGTGCGGGTCCCGTTCCTCCGGTTCCTTCCCGTGGTCCCCCTTGCCCTCGCGTCGGGGGCTGGGGCTGCGGTTGCTCCAGCGGGACGCCCGCTTCCCCTGGCGCTTGAAGCCGCCGCCGCCGCCGTCACGCTCCCTGGACCGGGACCGGGACCGGGACCGAGGGCGCCCGCTACCTCGGCCCGCTTCCCGCTCTCGCCTGGCGTGCCCGGGCGGCTCCTGGTCCCACCTGCAGGAGGAGAACTGTGCTCAGTCCAGACTAGAGGAACGGTCTAGCTCTGAGCCACCATCCTGTGGTTCTGCTGTTGTCCACAGATAGCCGGTCATTAGTGAGCCGGTTCAGGAGCGGGCTCGGGAAGGTAGACAGCGGACCTCAGGGTTCAAACACACCGCCTTTATGCTGGGATTCAAACACCAGAACCACCAGACTAGACTATAGAGGGCAGTAGAATAGTAAATAAAAACATCTCCGTTCTCTTGTAACTGCTTCCCTTGAAGAAGTCGTATGCTAGCAGAATCGGTTTGACATGACAATCTCCTGGAGAGGTTTAAGTCTCTAACTTACATTTAGATTAAGGGGATTTAGCAGACTCTTTCACCCAAAGCGACTTACAATAAGTATATTAGTCAGATGAACAGAAACAACAATATATCAGTCTGTACTGTAAGGATGTTCATAGAACCAAGTGCCAAGCACTGACATTCGCTAGATTAATCCATTCACCCATTCAACAAAGATAGCTAGGATAAGACATTACACAATGCTATTATTAAGTGCAAGGACGTACGACATACAATAAGTGCGTACATTACATTTCACAACGTCCCACCTGTTCTTCTTCTTCAGGCTGCTGGCGGCTGCGCTGGGCATTAACATCTCCAGCTCCTTCATCGCCGCCGCCGCCACGCTCTCATCGTCCTTCTCCGGCTGTGGAGGGGCAACCTGGAGGCACAGAAAACCTTAGGCATGGTGTATCGCAAATGGACTAGACTTATTTAGCTTTTCTAAACAGTGGCCACACAAAGCGCTTTACAATATCGACATTCATCCATTCATGCACACATTTTCACAAAGACGGCAGTGTCAGTCACGCAGGGCGACGGCCAGCTCTTCGGGAGCAGTTGAGGTGACGCGTCTCGCTCAGGGACACCTTGACACACTAGCTAGGTGGAGCCTGGGATCGAACCGGCAACCTTCCGGTTACCAGCCAACCGGCTATACCTCCTGAGACACATGCCGCCCTGCTCAGGCTCGTCTAAAACATGCAAACACCCCCTCTCATGTCATGAGACGGCGGATCTTTAAATCTCCACACATGGAAGAAACGCGGTTAGGTCGGCGCTCACCTTCCACATGGGGTCGTCTGGCTTGCAGAGAGCGGGGAACACGTCCTTCAGCTTGTCCTTCTCACTCTTTGGTTTGGCCTCGGACCCTGTCAATCACACGGAGAAGACGTTAAAGATGAACTGAACTGAAATAATCAACATCGATAACGTGTTAGTTATGACCATTGTAAAAAAAAATGACACTAAAAAAAAATATTTAAAAAATCAATATATAGCTCTTTTTTTTTAGCAACAAATGAAAATGTGTGTTTGAGTATTAGAGCGCTGATGACATCACTGGCATGGTAGGACTAGGTCGTTGCTGCAGACACGTGAACGTCTTCTACACTCCACGGCGGAAAATACTGATTTTAATATGGCTGGTTATGCGTTTGAGCCTGTGACGGACATGCCTGTAGTGTCCGACTGCCACCCGGTGGAGAGGGATCAATTTCAGGCTCCAGCTCCACCTTCGGATCGTGTGGGCGTGGCTGGTGTGCGTGTGGGTGCTGCCGGAGCATGGACACTGCCATTGAATGGGTCTGCTGCCGAGAGGTCCCGGTCAACCTTGACCATCTAATGGTGGGATTAGGTTGCATAACCATGCATAAGGCATTTCGGATGCTGTGCGGCAAGAGAGAGGTTTTGGAAGTGGCCATTATCTCTCTAAGGGACGTCCGAGCGGAGACACTGGAGCGCCCCATAAATAGCAACCAAGTAACAAGGCGAAGACAAACTCATTGCGGAAACACAACGAGCTGTACAAACGCTGTAGTACCAACATATTCAAGGCACTGGTTCTCCACAAAAAAAAGTGGAGCGCATCAAGCCTGCGCGCATCCAGCCTGCGCGCTGTATAAAAACATTGAAGTCGAGGAGGAGATAGTAGTTGTTTAACCTTTTAGATTGAGTAGAAATACTTTTTAATGTACAGTTAGTAATTAAATTTACCAAGTGGCTGTATTTAAAGCTACAAAAAGAATACAAAAAAAAACCTGTAACTTTCAACGCAACTCTCACGTCGCTTCAGACGTCCACACGAATCCTAACACGAAACCGCATAGGTCCGGTTTTATTTGAAACCACCCTAGGACCATGGACCTATTAAAGAACATGGTTTATTATCTGCCTAATAACATGGTTTTACAAAAAACTCGGCTCCGGGTGGAAGAGGATTCAAGAGTGTCACGTTTACTTTAGGTGGATGTTGGAGGTTTACTTTCTGGTGGATGTTGATGGATATTGCACAGATACATCTTACTATGAAACTTCTTCTTCGAGTTTAACTCCCTCTGCATCAGCAATTGGCTAGTCGGCGAACATCAGGGTGAGTAGAAAGGGACATTTGTGGAACTTCTGTTTACAGACCAGCCGTGGTTTAATTAGCAGCTTGAAAACATAGATCTGTGATATCGTCTGAGTAATAGTTTATACACTTTATGGTCGGAGTGCTAGCTTGTGGAGATTGACATGACAGGGGCTATCGGAGGGTTAGTCAGTTTTAAGGCTGCCAGCCATGTATTAAGGGCTGGTTTCCTATTCAAAGGTAGCCTGTGCAAATGTATGATTACCCCAGCTGCCTTGGCCCTATATAATTCATTACTGCAGCCAGGGGCAATGCAATAAGATGATCCTCCTGTAGACCTGGTAGTTTGATTTTCCGTAGCCATTTCAGCGAGCCTCAGAGTCTGACTCATTACCTGCTATGGCTGCTAGAGCCACAGAGTAGGAGCAGGTTACCATGCCAGTGACGTAGCTGATTGTTGAAATCTAACATGTCGGCGCCCTGTATCACTTTCACCGTACAATTTAAGCCCTTTTAGCAAGTTCAGCCATTTTTAGTTATTGTACCAATGAGAAGGCAGACAATACATCTGTTATATCAACTAAACTTCAAATTTCAGTTCAGTTCATCTTTAAGCCCCCAGTGACACCAGTTGTGTTGACGTTGTGTTGTGTTATGGATTGTGGGTTTACCTCCGCTTGTCGATGGGGGGGCTTGCATGGTTTGGATGAGCCTGAGTAGGTTACCAATGAGGGTATCCTGTGGAAGACGAACAGCATGTTAACCCACTGCATATCCTCACATGCACACACAACACACATACAAGACCCCTGTGAGGGGACATTAAAAGGTGATGGGGTGCGGACACTTACTGCGAAATCAGCTCCATTCTTCAGAAGAACTGCTTTAAAGCTGTCAAATGTCGTGTGTTTCTCAGCGAGGCTGATGATAAATTCCGCTTTAAGAGAGAATGAGAAACGTGAGCTCTACGTTCAGCTGCAGGTTAGTGATGTTACAGTAAACTAGTCAGATGAGGGTAACTTACAGACGTGAAGAAACGCTAAACACAACGGGAAACGCTTAAAACCCCGAGCCAACTTCCACTCACCAAGATCCTTCTCGCTGATTCCGAGATGATTCTCCAACTCTGTACATACTTTGGACACCAAGGATAAATACTCCAGACGTTTTATTTCCAGTTCCGCCATCTTTGATGTTTAGATCGGAGCTGACTGCAGGTTAGGTTCTTCGTCGAAAATGTTTGATAAATCGGGCGTTGATGCTGCCCCCTAGAGGCCGGCTGCGGTGCTGCTGTACTGATACTCCCCTAGAGGCCGGCTGCTGTCTCCTAGAGGCCGGCTGCGGTGCTGCTGAATAACTTCTGGACGACCTTGATTGGTGGAGATCGCTGTTACCATGGAAACGTTTACCGCCGGCGCGAAAGTCAAGCCGTCGGTTACTGTGACCACTGAACTCGATCGTTTTGCAGAGCCTGCATGACTACCCTTTCTGACATGATGCGTATTTTTTTTTTTTTTTAGAGATGAGGACCAGTGTCAAAATAGGTGAAAACCAGTTCCAGTCCGGCCATGTACTAGGACTGTAGGATTCGTGACGGCCAGCTTGAAAGAGAAGACTACAGCAGGATTATGGTGAGTTTAGCAGGCTGGCTAGTTAGCTAGCTGACAGGAGTTGGACTAATGTCGTCATGCTGCGTGAATAAAATCATAAAATGATATAGCAGTGTAGCAAATATATTAAAATATATATTTTTAATACAATTATTATTTTTGCATTCGTTGGATTCACAGCTAGACATTGGTTGCCTTTGGCAACCTTTAGAATAACTAGATTTTGGCACCATCGAGGTAGGAGCAAGAGTTGCATTTTGTAACTGATAACTCCCGATGTTGGTAGGTTATAGTCTCCATTTTGTATAGTTAAGATGATATGGTAATTCATGTACAAAAGATGAGGAACAATATGTTTATTAAAAAAATGTTTTAATGAGAAATATTTAAAATAATTCACAAGGGTGTATCAGGCAATGGAGATGTTATACAACATGTACTTTTTGTCCTATTCTTAATGAATAATACCAGATCCCAAAAATAATTCATGTTGGGAATCCATTCCCTACCAATGATGTGATCGGACTAGAATATACAGTTAACGAGTTCGGTAATCAACATTAATATGTCAACGTTTCCTCAACCCTAAAGCCTTTGTCTTAGAATGACAGCATGGTTGCTGGTTCAACAGCATGTCACAGTCATGCGATAGCATCAACGGTTACATTAATGTCTAGTGTACTTTCATTTTTAGACAAATTTAGGAATAAAGAACACGACGTTGACACGTTGCACCACGGTGACAGCAGAACTCTCGCCTTTAAAACCAAAATATAATATTCATCTTGGATGACCGACTATAAAGAACAGATCACGGTGTTCAGAGTAAGTCTTGGGGGGTAAAGACCGGAACCAAGGACCCCAGCCGACCTGACCCACAAAGCCATTCCAAAGAGTCCTTCTGAGATCATAACAGTCTACAAAACAATCGGTGCCCCTGTTTTGACTCTTCAGACCTCCTGAAGGCCTGGAGATTTTCCAGGCATTGGGCTCCTCAGCGCCTTCTGAAGGCCCGGGAAATCCTCCAGGCGTTGGGCTCCTCGTAGCGATTGTAGAGGGGCTCCAGGCGCTGTTGCTTCTTCTGCTTGCTGAGGCGCGTGGGGTCCGACACCTTGAAGAAGGCGGGGGAGAACTCCACCAGCCAGCGCGGGTCGATGGTGGTCACCTCCCTCATGTACTCCTTGGTGGTCAGCACCAGCTCGTGATACACTACCCTGCGAGGAGGAACCAGCAGAAATACACTTAAAACATCCATTTCTCTCTTTTGATGTTTCCCATGGCAAAGAAGAAGAGCTCATACAAAGTCATTTGTATTTGTCTAGCTCTTCATTACAGACGGTCTGAAAGGACCTCACTGGACAACTTAGGAGGGGAACCTCTCCAAACCCATGGTACGAACAGAGGAGATCCCTCCTGCTAGGAGGGTTAGAAGGACAGCATAGTGGAGGTTCTGACCACAGCAGAACCAAAGGGCTCCTACGTGACTTTTGGTTCTGGCAACAGCAGAACCAAAGGGCTCCTACGTTACGTTTGGTTCTGGCAACAGCAGAACCAAAAGGGTTCCTACGTAACGTTTGGTTGTGGCCACCCGAGGACCAAGCGTTACGTAACGTTTGAAAGCGAGCGGAGCGGTAGGAAAGCGATACGTACCACTCTGGTTGTCGGTTGAACAAGGCACTGGAGGGGTGGATGTAGACCACCTGCTGGTCAATGAGGGTCCGGTAGCCCTCCTGGGGGTCCTTCTTGGCGGCATTCCTGAAGAAGCCACTGCAGATTGCCTTCTGCACGCGCACCGTGGCTTTCCCACAGGAAACCACGTCCAGCTTGTGCCTGATGAAGACAAGTTGCCGTGACGACGGACGTTAGGAGAGACTAATTAGTCCTGAGGCATTAGCCCCATTACGCACAGATCCAAGGACAACACGGCCAGGGATACATAAAACCTTTATAAACACCATTCCCAGCGTGATTTATGATCTACGAACTGCAGCGTAGGAACACTTCATCTTCCTCCATACTCCATTCTGCAGACGGGGAATAACAACTTGCCAAGTGCAATTTAAAACGCATCAGTCCAAGAGTTTGGAACACATAGGCAGGGAGTGATGAGGAAGGCAGGAAGAGGGGGGGGGGGAGGGCTTTAGGTTGCAGCGGTGGCTTGAGGATGCAGGGAGATGAGGTTTGGGAGGGGGGAAGAGAATGGGGGGGGGCTTGTACCTGTCCATGATCCCCAGCATCTGCTTGCGGATGTCCTGGCCGCGGCGCAGCGAGCGCGCCTGGATGAAGTTCTCGTAGCACCAAGGGTTGGAGAACTTGTTGTTCTTCCAGGAGTTGTAGACGGCCAGCAGCGTGAGGTGGTCCCCCTCCGGCTGGTGGAACTTGGCCTTCTTCTGATCCGCCAGGGCCTGCTTGTCCTGTGATACACACCGAGAGTAATAGATGATGAAACATCGATCTTCCAGCACTCAGCGACCGTCCATTAAAGGATCATGGTGTTCCACCATCAACCCTAGAGACCCAAACCGCACGTTTATTCAACGAGAAAACCGTAAGATTGGCGCGTTTCAAAACCGGCTCCTCATACATCCTCCTCTGCCGAATGTATTGCATTGAATAGTGTATTGTGATTGTGTATGTACTACACTCTTCGTGTAGTTATGTCGGTGTTTTGTTATCCTGTGTGGGATGGGCCACTTGTGTGGCATGACACGAAAATAAACATCATCATATCAAATGAGAGCAGGATGCATTGTGGGTAGGCCCACCTTGGGTCTGTAGAAGACGTTCTGGACAGACAGCATGGAGACGATGGTGAGCATCTCCTCACTGCAGCCCAGGTGGACGGACATGATGAGCATCTTACAGAGCATGGGTTCCAGAGGGAACTCAGCCATCTGGAGGAGAGGGCAGGAGGACGAGAAACAAGAAAGTTTTATTAGTCACGTCCCCATAACACCTCGTCAGATTGATTGGTTTAATAATAATAATAATAATAATAATAATAATAATAATAATAATAATAATAATAACAGCAATGGAGGAGGTGTATAGAAGTAAACAACGATCTTTTAACTCTCACTGCAGCCTCTACCACCATGAGTGAAGTGGCTTCTTTATGGAGCTGTTCAGAGCACAGAATGGATGATCCACTCTTTAAATGACTTGGTATACGAGCCGTGGTGTCATGGAAACTGGGGGGCATCCAGTCCCTCCAGCGTGAGTCAGGGTGTGGCGGGCCACTCACCCTTCTGCCCAGCCTGGTGAGCAGGCCCTCGTCGTCCAGGGCCCCCAGGGTATAGAGCTGCTCCATGGCTGTGATCAGGGTCTCCATGGGCGGGGCGTCCATGAAGTCGAAGGACAGCAGGTCGTTGATGCCCATGGCCTGAGGAAGGGACAGGAAGATCCTCACGGTCAAGAAACAGGAGATGGAACTCTTTATTTTCTCCATGTCGGTCCATGGTCATGAAGAACAAACATGAAAGTTTGTTCCTCTTTACTTTTTCCTCTTTACTTTGAGACTAGAGGTATAAAGATGCACCATAGTCGTATTAAATTGGTTTGTTAGGTTTTCTTAACCATTAGGAGGGCTGGGGGCGTACCTTGAGGGACAGCACAGTGCTGGCCAAGTTAGTTCTTTGGATCTCAGGAACGTTGGTGGTCAACATCTCGTCTCTGTAGGCCCTCTCAGTGTACAGTCTGTAGGTCTTTCCTGGACCTGTCCTGCCGGCCCGACCAGCTCGCTGTTTAGCCTGAGCCTGAGGAACAACCAAACTACATCAGACACAAGAATGCGGAGCAACACAGACCAATGCCAAGTAATGACGAGTGATGCAGAGTAATGCTAGGAAATGCTGAGTAATGGATATTGACGCAGAGTGATGCAGACTAGTGGAGAGTGATGCAGAGTAAGGGAGGCTGATGCTGAGTTACAGCAACTCGCTCCTGGCTGGACTCCCTGCCTCTGCGATTAAACCCTTGCAGCGCATCCAGAATGCGGCAGCGCGCCTCGTGTTCAACCTACCAAAGTTCTCACATGTAACCCCCCTCTTCCGAGACCTCCACTGGCTCCCTGTAATAGCTCGCATCAGATTCAAGATGATGGTACTGGCATACAAGGCAGTCGATGGAACTGCCCCTGCCTACCTCCAAGCATTAGTAAAGCCACACACCCCAGCTCGATCCCTCCGCTCAACTACCTCAGCTGGACGTCTGGTACCGCCATCGCTAAGAGCAAGCAAAGGTCGATCAGCAAAGTCACAACTTTTCTCTGTTTTGGGACCTCAGTGGTGGAACGAGCTCCCTACCGAAGTCAGGACCGCAGAGTTGCTCACCAGCTTCCGCAAAAGACTCAAAACTCACCTGTTGAGAGTTCATCTCGACTCTGCATAGAAACCAATGCACAGCCACCATTGAATGTTGTACGTCCTGGCACTTGTACAAGGTACTTAATTGTGTAGCATCTACAGTAGCTGCTATCGCTGCTTTACACAGGGAATGGGTTAGCCTAGCGATTGTAATACTTGCACTTGGTTCTATGAACGTCTTTACTGTACCGACAGCGATATATTGGTTCACTTCTTATGACAAATGTACTAATTGTAACAAATGCACTTATTGTAAGTCGCTTTGGATAAAAGCGTCTGCTAAATGCCCTAAATGTAAATGTAAATGTAAATACAGAGTAGTGGAGAGTAATGCAGAGTAATGGAGAGTAACGGAGTGATGCAAATAATGGAGAGTCGTGCAGAGTAATGGAGAGAGATGCAGAGTAATGGAGTGTGAATCTCTTGCTAATTATTGCTCAAATAGTGATAACCCTTCTCTTCCTGTCTCAGATGTCTTAAATGAAGATGGGATCTGGTACCTGTGAGATGGGCGTGACCACCAGCTGGTCGATTCCCGTCTTGGAGTTATAAACCTTCTGCTTGACGAAGCCGGGGTCCACCACGTAGTAGATCCCGTCGATGGTGAGGGACGTCTCTGCGATGTTGGTGGCGATGACCACCTGGGGAGGACAGGAAACTAGCATGAAGGTTGAGTTCCTCCTCATGGGGGGATAACACGGTCTGACCAGGTCATGAGCAGGTTCAGAGTCTCCTCAAGGGGGATTCACACCAAGTCCTGAAAGGCAGCGTGTACCTTTCTGCTTCCAGGGGGCGCCGGGTCGAAGATGCGGGTCTGCATCTCGCTGGGCAGGGCCGAGTACACGGGCAGGATGATGAGCTCCGGGACGTCCGGCCCCAGGGACTTCATCCTCTCGTACAGGATCTCACACGCCGTGTCGATCTCCTCCTGACCCGTCAGGAACACCAGGACGTCACCTGGTGAGATGAGGAGGAGGAGATGAAGACAGCTCACACCATGTTTTAGGATTGAATCGGCCTATTCTATCACGATGTGAACTACACCCAAATTCCCCAGAGAGGGGCCTGGTTTACCGACTAGACTACACCAGCTTGTGGTGCTAGTACACCTGGGTGGACAGTCCCACTTGTGAAGTCACTAACGGCTAGCATTCCAAACAGCTAATAAGCATCCCACCTGGTGGTAAAATAGGTGCCGTTTCATACTATGAGGTGTTAATATTCTACTTCCAGAAAACAAGCTCATAAAAGACATTTCCTTGAATAACCCTTGGTAGCCTTCATCTAATCCAAGAAGTGGAGCGCGGAGGAACTGGGTCTCAGTGTGGAGGAGATCTTTAATCACCCTAACCTAACCCAGACCTGCCGTGTTGAGGACCTGGTCTCATCTGGGGGCTCTTTGGAGGTGGAGAACTTTTACAACCCTAGCCCATCCCAGACGTGGAGCCTTTAGGACCTGGGTCTCACCTGGGGGCTCTGTGAGGTGGATCTGCATGACGGTGATGAGGCTTGCGTCCAGGTAGTCCGTCTCGGGCTCCTTGGTGTACAGGACCTCCACGGGGTACGTTCTCCCGGGGATGGTGAAGATGGGAGCTTCGTAGAAGTACTGGGAGAACTTGACAGCGTCCAGCGTGGCCGATGTCACGATGAGCTTCATGTCCGTGCGTTTCTGCACCGTCTGGGGGGGGGGGGGGCGCATGTTATGGGTGAACGACGTTGGGATGACAACGCACGTTGATATTTTGCATGCCAATATTGTTTTTCGAAACACGGACAACATGAATCCTAATTTTGTTACGATAATGCATTAGTATCAATCTTTTATGCAAATTCTAATTTGCGGATTCTAATTCGGGTCCAGGACTCTGGTCCTGAACCCCAGAGGGCTCCCAGAGGGTGGCCCCTCCAGGACCCTGACCCCCCGGTCCTACCTTCTTGAGCAGGCCGAACAGCACGTCTGTGTGGATGGTCCTCTCGTGGGCCTCGTCCAACATGATGATGGCGTACTGACCCAGCTCCGAGTCGATCAGACACTCTCTCAGCAGCATACCGTCTGTCATGTACTTGATGACCGTCTCCGGGCTGGTGCAGTCCTCGAAACGGATGGTGTAGCCCACCTCCTGGCCCAGACAGCAACCGTACTCCTCAGACACCCTCTTGGCCACGGACATGGCGGCCACTCGACGGGGCTGGGTGCAGCCGATCTTGCCCCGGGTGGTGTATCCCGCCTCCGCCAGGTACTGGGTGATCTGGGTGGTCTTCCCGGACCCCGTCTCCCCGATCACGATCAGGATCTGGTTGTCGTGGACGGCCTACAAATACCAGAGTAGTGATTAAACAACGTTTACATTTCACGTGGACAAAAGAGGTTGTTTATCAATGAAGAATATAATGACCACCACGTAATACGGGTTCCCCAGCCCAACCGTGTGTGGGTGAAAAACAGTCATACACATGTACTGTGATTGGTCTACATGTCGTTCCACTCAGCAGTGCTGCTCGTCTCCCAGCAGAGGGCTGCGCTCCACAGCTGCTGCCCTCCCACACTCTCCCCCTGAGAGGCCAATAAATATCTATTCCACATATAAGACATAAACCGGACATTTATTGGTTTCAAGTTGATTATTTTTTCTCCCCCGACAGTCGCAAAAAACATTTACGACAGTTGCAAATTATATTCAAGACTTTCTAATGCCTTTTAAGGCTTTAAATTGTCATTGTTTAATTGAAAGCCATTTAATTATTTCAATACCAGCGTGGCAGGCTGGTGGTAACTGGCTGATTCTTGTCAGGGGATCGTATTAAGGCCTTTTTATAAAATGGAAGATATATATCTTTATTTTCTCTCACAGGAGAAAATAAAGGAGAAATGGCTGCAAAGCATCCATAGGATCGATATAAAACCTAGGAAACATCAGCAACACAGAACATCCCAAAAGCTCATTCTGTACAGTAGATCATCTCGAACTTCACTTGTCTTTCACCTCTAAACCCCCATCAACCCATCCCCCCCTATCCTGCTGAGAGATGGACTAGCCGTCTGACTGCTGAAACTTGATCACCAAGTTGAGGAACAACCATATGGTCCACTACACGGTGGGCTCCTCGCTGGACCACAAGGCGTATGTGAGCCCTGCTCCACCTCCCGCTCCACCCACCTGGATGAGCTGCTCCTTCAGCTTGTAGATGGGCAGGCTCTCCCTCTGCTCCAGGATGGACATGGCGGTCTTCTTTCCGTAGGACGCCTTGTTGCCCCCGAAGGCGTGCTTCTTCCACTCTGGGATGTCGTTGGGCATCATGCCGATGCCACGCATGTTGGCCGCAATCTGCCGTCCGTCCACTGAACACGGGGGGGGGGGGGAAACCATGACAACAGACCTCTCTTCTTAGGTAGTGCTACAGACAGAACTTAAGGGAATTTACTCAAGGATAAGAGAAGGTCAGCTGAGGAGACTCTGAACATTCAGTGAAATCCATTAGTGTGTATCACTGGGACTGAACCATCTCGACCACCAGGGAGGAGACTACCATCTAGACCGGGAGGAGGGGGTTTTCCCATCTAGACCGCCAGGGAGGGGAGCAGGGGGCTGTACCATCTGGACAACCAGGGAGGGGAGGAGGAGGGGAGCGTACCATCTGGCAGCGGGTCCACCCAGTGCTTGTTGAGTCCCATGGGGATGGAGTCCATCTCAGCCTCGCGGGCGGCCTGCTTCAGCTCCCGCCTCTCCTTGGCCAGGGCGCTCTGCATCATGGCCGCCTGGGAGAGCGAGCCGTCTGGATTCTGGAGGACGGGACGAGAGGGATGATCAGCTGTAGCTGGCCCAGGGTCAGTCATTTACATGGACTTACATAGGAAAGACCGCCGTACTATAGCTATTTTTAAATGTATGCAAAGATGATGATAAACTGAGGGCGATCACTAAGCTTGACCATGGCCTGTATGCCTCACGTCTGGCAGCGACAGCACTTCCTCCTCGGCGGTTTATATGTTGAACGGCGAGCCTCACCTTGACGATCTTCACAGGGCTCATGTCCATGCTCTGCTTGGTGTGACCCCTCAGGAACGGGGGCTCCTCCTCCACCAGCTCGATCTCCAAGTCCTCGTCTGGGGAGCGGATAAGGAAGACCTGTTAGTCGCCGCTTCACCCCAAACATGTCAGGGGGAATACTCCAACAAGGTTCTCTTTTAACTAAAATGCACATGGGAAGAGGTCTCACCTTCTTCATCATCGACCTTTGGAAGGATTCCCGTCTCGTCGTCAAAGTCCGGGAACTCTTCCTTTGAGAGGACATTGGCCGCGATCATCTGAGGACGGAGCAATGACCGGTTAGCCCCTCAACCCAGGACCCAGGTGATGACCCCAAACCACCCTCCACCCACGACCCGGGTGAAACCAACAGGGAAAATGCTTATCCGTCATGAGGGTAAATGTCTGCTAGGTCAGATCTCATTTGTTTAAGGTCTATCCATCTCCAATTTAAACATTATCTCTACAAAAAATGCAAAAACCCGCAAGCATCGAGACTGTTTTTGCGAAATAGAGTATAAATGTAATATAGAATAGAGTTTTTTAATTATTCCTTATCCATCAAGCCGTTCTAACACGATACTTCAAAATAAGTACAAATAAGTTGATGGAAACACGGCTCATGAAATTGACAACAACCAGACTGAAGAGGGATAATGAAGGAAACGAGACTCCACACCACAGTGAGACTGGGCGGAGGGTGACGGCGGCGGGCCCCACCTGCTTGATCTCCCACTTCTCGGGATCTGAGATCTTGGTGAGCCTCTTGCGCTCCAGGGTGTCGTCCTGCTCCATCTCCGGGACGTGGCCCAGGTTCAGGTTGGCGGGCCGGTCGGGGTTCCTCATGGTGATCTCCTCCCCGCCATCGGGTCCAACGTTCCTCCTCCTGTTGGGGTTCAGGTCCTCCCCGGTCTCCTGGTCTACGTCCTGGGGAGGAGAAACCCGGAAAGAAAGTTTACACGAGAGGAGAATAAAGCCATGGCTTGTTTTTTTTGTTGTTGATAGAACCTCTAAGAGTAGCGGTGAGAGCGGGAGTATCGCTACCGTCTAGGGCTGGGTATTGCCAGGTACCTGACAATTCAATTCAATTCGTTCTTTAGGTCTTGATTCGATATCGATTCAATTCGATTTGATATTGATCCAATTGCTTCGATGTCGATTCAATAATACATGCAGATGACAAAAATACCTAAATATTATATAGAATTAACTACTTCAAAATGAATTACCCATTTCCTTGTGCTTTAACTAGCAAAAAGGGAATACACCATTGTATAGTATTGTTCCTGAGCTAAACTTGCAGCATGAAAGAAATAATCATAGCATAGACAAATGTAAAAGGGCATGTACATTTAGGCATACTCACTTCTAGATTAAACTGACTGAGTATGCTTCTTTTTTTTTAAATGGAAATAATCGATTTCAAAAAATGTCATAATCGAAATTGAATCGAGAATAAATAAATTCCAGTGCATTGATGAATCTATATTTTTACCCAGCCCTACTACCATCTAAACAATACTACTGTAAGGATTCAAATCATGATTTAAAACCCTTTGCCCATTTGAGCGTGGGGCCGCGGTCGTACCTTCATACTGAGGCTGGTCTTGGAGCCGGTGAAGGACAGCACCTTGATCTTCACTCGCTGGCCCTTGGTGACCACGTCCGCCACGTTGGCAACACGCCCCTCCCGGCGGAGCTCCGAGATGTGGACCAGACCCTCCCAGCGCTTCCTGAGGTACACAGTCAAGAGATATCGGGGTTACTTTAGACCAGTGGTTCTCAACTGAGGGTACGCGTACCCATAGGGGTACTTTGGAGTAATCAGAAAATGTCAACAAATATACAAAAAAGGGTCTAGGCAAAAAGAAAATTAACCCTGCGCAAATTTAAATCCTGGAAGCTAGACTATAGAAAAGACTACTCCATATACAAAATGTTTTGTGTATTTCCCCAGCACGGGGTCCCCTAAAGGACCCTTCCCCGCCCTAAAGGACTCCGTTCCCCCAGGCCCGTCGGGCCCCACTGACCTCAGCCCCTCCAGCTGGACGAAGCAGCCGAACTGCATGATGCTGGTGATCTTCCCGTTGTAGATGTCCCCCACCGAGGGCTCCTCGGGGGGTGGACGGTCCACGTGCTTGTCCTTCCAGTCCGCCTCTTTCTCCGGCTCCTTCTCCCTGCGGGGGCTGGGCGACCGCTCGGCCCAGCGGGACGACCGCTCCCGCCCCTTCCCGCGGTCCTTGTCGTCGCGGCCCCGGGTCCTGTCCCTGTCGTCTCGGGACCTGTCCCTGGTGTCTCTGGACCTGTCCCTGGTGTCTCTGGACCTGTCCCTGGTGTCCCGGGACCTGTCCCTGGTGTCCCGGTCTCGCGCTCTGTGGCGATCTCCGTCCCGGGAGCCGGACCTGGAGCGGTGCCTCCTCCTGCGGTCCCGGTCTCTGTCCCGGTTGCGGTCCCTGTCCCGCTCTCGGCTTCTGCTGCGACTCCTGTGCCTCTTGTCCGACCTGCGGGTTACCACGGCAACGGAAACAACGGCATGAGCAATAAACAAAGCACAACGGTCTTCATTGCAAAGCCATCGCAATTATATCTATATTTAAGTAATCCTCTTGTGCATTATTATGAATCATATTTTTTATTTTAAAGTTCATGGCTGACCTGTACTTTAGGAGGTAAATGGACTGTATTTATGCAATGCTTTCCTAACCAGTGGTCACTCAAAGCGCTTTACAATATTGCCAAACTTTCACCCCTTCATGCACACATTCACACACCGACGGCCGAGTCAACCAAGCAAGACCGCAGCCAGCTCGTCGGGAGCAGATAGGGTGAGGTGTCTGGCTCAGGGACACTCACCGATCAGGTGTCTGGCTCAGGGACACTCACCGATCAAATCAGAGGAGCCGGGGATCGAACTAGCAACCTTCCGGTTACCAGATCACCTGCTCTACATGCCGCAGTGCCTACCTGCTGCGGCTGCTCTTGGAGTCCGAGGTGCTGACGCTCGGCATGAACATCTCCAGCTCCTTCATGGCATCAGCGGCCACTTTCACATCGTCCTCGTCTAGGACCTTCTGAGGGAGTCAGACGTAAACAACACCTTAGTTTTCGCACCTAGAGGACTGATTCAGCATCATCATATTTAGTCATATTAAGTCTACGATTAATTTAAGCAATATTGGAACAAATAAAAGGACGATGGTCACTTGCCTTCGGAGAAGGCTCGTTGGCTCTACAGAGTGCAGGAAACAGCTCCTTCAACTTCTCCTTCTGATTCCTCTCCTTGGCCGGAGGCTCATAGCCTGACGTAGAGAAAACAGCCATTAGATCATGATTATTAACCGGTTGTATATTCCTCAGGTCTAGACTCAGGCATGAGGAACCACCTGGTCATGTTTACGTTAGGAAGGTGGTTCATGTTAGTAGAAATATGTGCACACAGAAACAAAAGTGGGAACAACTCTATCAGGAAGTGGTCTCACCTTTGCCTGCAGACTCCTTGGAGGCGGGTCGCATGGTCTGGATGAGTCGGAGTAAGTTTCCAACAAGCGAATCCTGGAAAAAATTCAAGTTCAAGCATTGGTTCCTGGATTGAACATTTCTCCTTCTCCTATGACGTGTTGTTCATCCATGCCCTAAACCTCACGTACAGTGAACTCAGCTCCATTCTTCAGTAGGAGGGCCTTGAACCCGTCGAAGGAGGGATCCTTCTCAGCAAGACTGATGACAAACTCGGCTGCAAACAAAAACAGACACAACTCGTTACTCTTCAGCTCAGAGACAAAAGCAGACTCAACCAGAGACAGAGCAAGACACAAAACAAACCCCGAAAAAAGACCCAAGACAAGTGAAATTATAGCAGAGTGTGAAACACCTGAACTGAATAGAGTAGTAGTAGAACTTATGGCTGAGCCAGATTCAGTAGAACTCATGACTGTAGAACTTATGAAGGATCCAGGAACAGTAGCACAGTTAGCTTGGAGGCTAGCCGACACAAAGCAGCAGCTCGCGGGACATTACAGCGGAGATATAGTATGAAACACCTTGACTGAATCTGGATCAGTCATAAGTTCTACATCTCCTGGAGGAGTTAGCGGCTACATGTTAGCGGCTACATAAGTAGCACCGTTAGCTTAATGCTAGCCGACCCAAAGTCCCACGGGAGCGCCGTACCGAGGTCCTTGTCGCTGATCCCCAGATGGTTGTCCAGCTCCGTGCAGACCTTGGACACCAGAGAGAGATACTCCAGCTGCTTCAGCTCGTCCACCCCACCTTCCGCCATCCTCTCCTCCGCCACAATGTTTTTGTTCTGCTGGCGCTTCGACACAGCAGACATATTGTGAACGCACTTCCGCTTCCGGTGTCACAGAGCCCACGTGGTGAGGGACGTGTGTGTGTGACGTATGGCCGCAGGGTGGCGCTAATGGTAAAATAATGAAATGATTTTCATTTCGCTTATTATCATGGTTTATTTATATTTAAATAATTGTAGTCTGTGTTTATTTTATTCTAGATATACAGAAATGTTTTCTAACAAATTAGATTCACCATTTATTAGAGCAACACAGATGCACACACACACAAACATTGTGTGTGCCTCCCTTTATCCCATTATAAACAAACACAACCAACCCTTTGACCATCACTGCATCAAGATTGGTAAGGACATGATAAATCTTCCTCTGACAATCATCAATTGGTATTTTTTACAGCTTAATTTCCAATATTTCATATTGACACCCATGAATAAAAGGAGATCACTGCCAAACGGTTATCAATATTTAAATAAATAAAGGTATTCAGAAGTTATGCTTTGCTGCTGTGGGCCTTCAGATGTGAATTGATCCTTCATTGAGTCTCCTGGTGAGTCCAGCCCTCCCTCACAGGCCCCTGTTGGTCTGGGAGTCCGTTAAATGCATCAGGGTTCTTTCTCCACCTCACCTGTTAAGACAGTTGGGCCGTGAACAAAGCATGACCATAAAGCCTTAATGTTGGCCCGGGGTTCCCCTCAGACGTCCATCTGTCCGCTCACACTGAGGAGGGGGAGAGCAGCGGGCGCGACCCATGGTTGGAACTACCAAACTCCGCGTTCATTAGGCCTGATTTGTAGCATGTACATAAACCGAAACCACAGCTGGACGCAAAGATCGCCAACTGCTGAGTGGAAAAAACCCTGCTGCAACGCAGCATGGCGCATGGAGAGGATCCACCGTGTGCCATGTGAGGATATGTATATGTGCATGCCTGTGTGTGTGTGTGTGTGTGTACATGCCTGTGTGTGTGTTTGTGTTTGTGTACATGCCTGTGTGTGTGTGTGTACATGCCTGTGTGTGTGTGTGTGTGTGTAGGTGTTTATGCCTGTGTGTCTGTGTCCGTCTGTGAGTAAATGTATGTGTGTGCCTGGGTGTCTGTTTGTGGGGGTGAGTAAATGTATGTGTGTGTGTGTGTGTGTGTGTGTGCATTTCTGTGTATGTGTTTGTTTGTGTGTGTGCATGTGCCATAGTGTGTGTGCCTATATGAGTATGTACTGTATGTGTGAGAGGTGTGCATGCCTGTGTGTGCGTGCGTGTATGTGTGTCAGCAATAGCATACAGAGGAAATATGAGGATGATGGGGGGGGGGGGGGGCTGGCTCGTTCCTGAAGAGCAGGCAGGGGATTGGTGGGAGGCGGGGCTTGTTTCTGAAGAGCAGGGAGGCGATTGGTTAAAGGCGGGGCTTGTTTCTGAAGAGCAGGGAGGGGATTGGCTGCCGGCAAAGCT
>NW_027641607.1:68543-88543 GCF_949987615.1 Pollachius pollachius
ACACACACACACACACACACACACACACACACACACACACACACAAACACATGTACACACATATTATGTTGTGCAAGAGCTTTAGTCATGTTACTTTGTAGAACCCCCTTGTGTACGGTATGGAATAACAACACGTAGAACAGTCTCCTGAACTAACCTGTTAGTCTACACGACGCGCCAACCATGACGTTCTTCCCCTCAACACAGCAGGCCTACATTACCCAGTTCTTTAGCGCTAGCTTTAGGTTCAATCACAGCCTTGAACATGAGAATCTGCCTTTGAAACTGTGGTGAATATGGTGTGTAAACTGAAGCTGTAATAATACACGGCAATGGTTTGATAGGAACTTGGCTTCCATCTCAGTTTACTTTGTTTTGACAATGTTCTTGTCTTCTCTCATGTTACTACGAATATATCGGGCAAATTCTTTACTTTCATTTGAAACTACAAAGAGATTGTTTTCCTAAACCTTCGTAATAACAAATACAGAAATCATCATCTTCATCATTAAGATCGAGGCGACGAAGGGAGGAGGAATGGCATAAGTTGAAGACGGCCTCTTCAAGCTGTTGGTGAATCCCACAGGAGTGGAGCAGACACAAATAAAGTCCTTGTGTCTCTCACTGCATAATGAGATTAGAAGAAACGTTATTCTCATACTTAACACTCCCTAGCTTTTGTACCTGCTGCACACAACAGAAATATTTGCACTGAAACTTTTTCAACGCGTTATTCTTATAAATATTTGTCCCTTCTGTATTACTTATTTGTTCTGTCAGGCTGGGTATTTCATACTGCATCCTGAATAAAGATCTCTCACCACAGGGCGATGTCCCCGAAGCGCTGCAGGACAGCCCTGATTCAGGTTCAAATCTCCTCCAGGAGGTGTGGGTTTGGTTAATCCCACATCTGAATCCACACATCATACCAGCGTGTCGGTGCAGATGGAACAGCAGGAGACCATGGGATGCGTTTACATTGTTTCATCGGTGAGATGTTTATACCGTGACCTAACTGCGACGGTGCTGTCCCACGGATGATGTGTGGATCCTGGAGGATTAGGGATTCTAAACGTGGACCATATGCCTTCAGAAGACCTGCCCCTGTGTTGAGTCTGGGGGATTCAACAAAGCATAGCAGGCAACACTTGTATAAATGTTTGCGGTAACACTAATTTACCCGCCAGGACGCGGGTTCACGTTCATATTCTTGAGCTAAACAAGACAACAAACCATCACGGCACCAGAGGTTGATTTAGTGAGGTAATTTATTATCGAATTAATTGAAAGTTTCCAGGAGGAGCCCAACATAAAGCAGAAGCTTGTCAAAAAGCAATATCAGACCAACGAGACATTCAAATATAAATTTAGTCACATATTTATTACATAAATATATAGTAAAATAGACCAGCGACAATTACCATAAAAATATCTTCCTTTAAAATCCTGACCATAAACAAAGATTTGAAAATCCCACTTTTCTTATGACATTTACAAACACGCTGATTGTCAGGACCCGTTGTGAGAAGCCCACCCCACAGAACACAGAAACTGAAACCAGACATCACACCACCCACTAGACCAATGACTGAGGAGCACAGGGTAAGGGGGGGGGGGATGGAGGTGTAGCTCCAGAGAGTAGGAGGGCGGTGTGAGGGAGCTGTGGGTGGTTGAACACAGAAGATCACAGTAGATTATTCGGAAGGATTCCGACGTGTGTAATTTAACCCAGAGTTGTTGAGAAAGTTGCATGTCCTGCTTTGATTGGTTTGTGAGTCGCTGTGGTGTTTGATGGGTATGAGTCCTGAATATTGTTTATTTGATTGACATTTATACAAGAAGTGACTTCATCTGTAAAAAAAAAATAATTGAAAAGGAATCCACAAATTGTAAAGGAAACTAAAGCACAAGTTCTGATCCCAGTTGACATTGCAGTGGTTTCTAGTGTTGGTTCAGCTCTACTAGGAATGATCCGTGGGCGGGGCTGGAAACCACTAGTACCCGTCACATTTGTCGTTAAAAGATGTTTAATTGTGACTGGCAAAATGTTCCTGCAACTCAGTGTAACGCCTGGTGTGGAAAACACCGCTCTTACGAAACGGTAGGGCTAAAAAAATATAAAAGATATCTCCTGACTTCAGCTTTTGAAAACTAGACGATTCCTTTCCTCTTAAGTCTTGATGGCCGCATGCAGCCGCGTCCATCAGACCACCTTATCAAAACCTCCGTATTCTCCTCCACCGCAATCTCACTTCACCCCCAGAAACAGGCTCATCTGTGGGTTAGTTCCCCCCTTTGGCTGTGAACCCGTAAACCTCCATGAAATGAGCTCATCTCTACACCCGAGTCTTCTCTAGACCAGGTCCTCAGAGCACATCAGGGGAACCTTGATAACAGACAGAACTACTGACTGACTACAACCTGAGAGTCCGTCCAACATCTACTAGTGGTATGTTACTGGTATGTCACTGGTAGCCCACTGTGCGGGCCCAGTATCCCAGACGCATGAACATTTGAGGAGGTGAATGGAAAAGCAGAACCCCAGAAGTGAACATTGAAAATTTACAAGTGACACCAATGAACAACATTATTGACATATTGTTCAAACTCCTCCTCCCTCCCTCCCTGTTTTTATATCGATCAGTGAACAAAAAGAAGAATAAAAGTAATTAAACAGACACAAAAACAGTTCAGTCTAGACCTAGGGCCAGACGCTGACTTAGGCCCAGATCCTGATCTAGGACCAGATCCTGACCCAGGACTGATCTAGGGCCAGACGCTTCCCTAGGACTGACCTAGGGCCAGACGCTGACCTAGGACTGACCTAGGAACAGATCCTGACCTAGGACTAGACACTGACCTAGGATCTAAGGCCAGATGCTGACCAGGGACCAGAAGCTGAAACTAGGGCCAGATGCTGACCAGGGACCAGATACTGACCTAGGACCAGATACTGACCTAGGACCAGACACTGGCCTAGGACCAGATACTGGCCTAGGACCAGTTGCAGCAGGGGACTGAAGACAGACAGAGTATAGGTTGGCGTGGGATCTCCTTCTATGCGTCGTGTTTGAGGCGACGCGACACACTTTCATTTCATGCATTTCAAATGGTTTCTCTGCTGGTGTTTGAAACATGCTGAGCATTTACAGACTGGTGGGCGCATGCGCATTCTGCAGTCCCACGTGCCGCCACCGACACCAGAGGGGGCGATGTTCTGCATGGAATTTGGGAAAAGTGTTGGTATGTCCCAGAATGCGTTCCCGATGCTTCCCGTGTCCGCAGGGGGTCACATGACTGGAATGTGATGTCATCGGTTTCAAATAAAACACAACAGGGCAACGGGTCACAGCTGCTTGTAGTAATGAATTGTGTGGTTGGGTGTTGTGTATTGTGTAGTTGTGTGTTGTGTATTGTGTGGCTGTGTGTAGTGTATTGCCTGGTTGAGTGTAGTGTATCGTGTAGTTGCCTGTTGTGTATTGTGTGGCTGTGTGTAGTATATTGCGTGGTTGTGTGTAGTGTATCGCAAGCTTGTGTGTGGTGCATTGTGTGCTTGTGTGTAGTGAACTCTATCAGGGACTGAATATTGTTTTTCTCCCTCTTTGTTGCACATTTCTAATTCCCGTTTAGCGGGAGGAGGTTCCCGCCGCCGGGAGATCGCTCGGAGCCGCGCTATGTAGATGTGCTCGCTTGTATAAATGAATACAAATTGAGTTTTCACTGGCAGCCAAGTAGTGTTCAATTCTACGAAGGCGTCTTTTTAAACGCTGGGAGGTCGTTCAATGGCGTGTTTCCAGGGCCCTGCTGTGAGAGTGTGGGTAGTTTGTATTCCACCGCTCCGCTGGGTCTGGAGAGCTGGGGCCCAGGGCTGGTGGGTTCCCCTCAGGTCTGCATGCATTACACGGGGAGGGGGGGGGGGGGGGGGTTGACGGGAACACAAGAGTTCACATGATGATGAGGAGAAGAGAGCACCTTCTGAGGCCAGCCCGACCGACCTGAGCACTTGACTCGCCCTAGCCCCCTGGATCCCCGGAACCCCATAACCCCCCAGCCTCACCGACCTGAGAACTTCGGACCCCCATAACCTCCCAAACCCCAAAAACTGAGCATATTTTGTTCTTCTACTACAGCACTTACTACTCTGGCACGCAAATCTCATATCGCTCATTATATAATCATCAAAAATATTTCCACTTCCCGTCTCACTGTGTTTTCCTGAGAGGAGTTATTTTCGTACATTCTTTGCTGTCAAGGCATGTGATTCCCCCCCCTGTTATAAAAGCATCCCATTGATTCTACGTTTTACTAGTGAGCCTGCAGAGTTCACGTGTGGGCAGAACGGATCCACATGAATATCTGAAGACCTACAGAGTCCTTTACGAGCTGGCTGGGACATTTGGTTTGGCTTAAATAACTCCCCAGGCCCGCTGAACCACTCAAATATGACATTTATTCCAACCTGATATGTTAAGGGAACGTTTCATTGGAGGGTCGATGTGTCTCGGGCCCTTTAACTAACGACGGAGCGAGCCGCTCTCATTCATAATGTGGAAGCCATCTCTCTGCTTCAAAGACAAGATTCTCTATTCTTTTGTTATATCATCGTTTCTGACATTGAGTGCAGCAAGGCATTCTTGTAAAGTATAGCTTTACTTGTAAATTAAATGTCATGCGAATGTGGATCTGGTGTCTCTTTCACCACAGACTACATATATCTGTAGTCCAGAGCTGCAGTGACTAGTTAGGGGCTGTGTTCCCGAGACACAGCCTTAAAGGTAATGAGATAATGACCTGTTTGGATGTATCTTCTTGTTAAAACTTTATTCCTATGTTTAGGGCTGAGCCCTGCAGTGTTCCTAACATTCCTATAGCATTCTAAGGCCTCATTATATATAATCCCAGGCTCACCCGCTGCTCAACCCGTCTCTAAACCCGCCTCACCTCAGATGACTGCCCGCAGTGTGGTTTACATTCTTCAGGAGGGAAACACTAATCTCTGAGCGGTCTCACGGAGCGGCCAGTCCCGAGGCTGGCCTCACAAAGTGCTTATGAGGGACGGGGGAGGGACGGGGGGGGGCTTCAGGCACGGGTCAGGGGGACACGGCGGGACACACACACACACGCGCATACGTAAACACTGTTTCGCCCGCACGCCCACGTGTGTGTCAGCCTGTTGTGCGTGCAGCCTTCCTCTGAGCAGTCAGACAACAGGAAGCGTCGCGGTGAGATGGGAGGGGTACAAGAGGGAGGTCCTGGGCTGGTGGGGGCTGGTTGGCTGGGAGTCAGGCGGGTGAGGAGGGGTACGAGAGAGAGATCCTGGGCTGGTGGGGGTTCACTGGCTTGGAGTCAGGCGCGTGCGACCGTGGGCCAACAACAACCAGCATGGCGACGCCCACCGACCGCGGAGGTAAGGCCGACTGAACGCTTGGTTACGGTTGGACGTCGACGCAACGCAATGACCACGCAGTCGCTTCGACGCAGTCGTGAACTTGTTTTGGTTATGCATCGGGTTTCAGTGAGCGGACCAATCACAGCCCTTGCTGCTGCGTCGCCTCAACGCAAGGTTTACGTTTTTTGGTAGGCGCACGTCAGGCCCTGACGGTGAAGGCAAGGAGGGTCCGCAAGGAAGTAACGGGTCGGTGAACCCCCTTGCGTTGCGTCAACGTACAACCATAACTAAGCCTTCATGGGGAGACGGGGGGGACAGAGGGGGGGTCTGCCAGGGGGAGGGGGGCTTGTGAGTGTGCAGCATGTGGGATGAGGCCGTGAAGGTGGAAGCTGGAGTTGGATGAGTGAGCCCGAACTTTATGTTAACATGGATGTTGAAGAACATGTTCAGACAAAAAAACGGTAAACACACTCGCCCACACACACACTCGTGCACACAGAGCCAAACCTAAACAGTCAGCAGAGAACAACGCTGGTCGGAATCCCTCCCCTGGGCTCCCATGACTCACGCTATCTCCCAGCCAATCAGGGAGTGGCGCCAGAGGGGACGGGGACATAGGAGGAGAAGCAGAACGTGATGCGGCCCAATCGTAAAAACTGAAGACAAAAAGAGGAGTTAACAATGGAGGTTCATCTAAGGTTCATCATTTATTAGAAAAAGTTTCTTTTTTTTTAACCTGAGAGAATCCTTCAATAGCTTTCCTTAACAAAAGAAAAAAGCCCTAGTTTGAGCGTGTGTGTGTGTGGCTGTGTGTGTGTGTGGGGGGGGGGGGGGGGCGTGGTCTTTGTGCTAACTGATGCTCACGTGGATGGGTGCCTTTAAGAGCAAGGAGGCAAATGTCACGTTCTTAATTTGACAAGACCAGGAGATGTGCCGAATTGCATTTTTAACTCTTTTGCATTTCATTACAAAATCTTCTGGAATATATGTGTATATATATATACTTATAAAAAGTTTGGGTTGTGCAAAATTCAGATTTCCACACTACAGTTCAAATCTTTTTCTTGATAAAAAACATACTAGGTTGGACGTGCTCAGAGTGCAATGTCATCATAGTGCTAGGGTTAGAATCCACAGGGTGCTTTATATTTCCCCGTAGATTGTTTAACTTCGTTAAACACTTAAAGTGAAATTTGGTTAATCTGATTGGCGCAGGGGGATCCTCGGGAGAGGTTAAAGGTCACTCCATCTTTTATCATCCACAATCCGCTGAGAATACACAATATGGCATTACATTCGTTTGGCCATGGGACACACTTCATCTAACTACTCACTATAAGAAAGAGCCAATAGGACCACTGGTCTTGTTCAAACTTTGGGGGAGCCAGGTACCGCATGAGTTAGCACGACCAACAACGACCAATGAATGAAAGCAAATCATACCCAAATTAAGACCCACAATTACATACACACACACACAAAACAACAACAACAACAAAAAAAACACTCAAACATCACTTTTGTAGCAGTTTACATGAAACAACACCTTTTGTATTTCCCCATCGCCCCAGCCTGCGTCTAGTAGGGCTGGGCCCTAACGGACACCTTCGACCACCACCACCAGGTGAGGGGGTGGTGCTGGACCAAGCAGCCTTCCTCTGTGACAAGGGTGGAGGAGAATTGCATAGACATATTGCTACATGCATGTCCTTACAAACTAACATTTGGCATTAGGGTGGGGTGAAACACGACCACACCCAACACTGTTAACAATCTGTCATCATATAATATATGTCAACCATCAGACGAGGGGGGGTCTTACTGCTGGGGGTAAGAGAGGGAGAGGTGGGCTTATCTCTAGGATAATGGGGGGGGGGGGGGGGGGGGGGGGGGGGGGGGGGCTGTTTGTAGCGTAGCTGAGGTCGAGGTGAGAACTACGGGGGGGACAAATCCAACAAAGAAAAATAAACATGTCTATGAGGCACCACCTGTTTGGAATTAGACAAAAGAACTACAAAGTGACCCCTTTAACATTAGATGCACACCACTCACATTGTCAGTATCAAAGAACTACATTAGGTTTCACTGAAAACACACTTTAGGCCTTCCCGCGGGGCAGGAAGTACAACACGATGGTGAGACTGGAGCTCTGCAGAGGTGTGTGTGGGGGGGGGGCATAGCTTTGCAATGAGAAACATGGTTTATTTTAATGTTACACGGGCTGAAGGGTCATTAGCATGCGTGCACAACGCACAAGCAGACAAGCACAGGTACAGAGTATGAGAAAAACACGTCCATTATTAAATCCTCCCGAGTCTGCGTTAACGGTGATTAGTCTTGTTTACACCACATCTGTTTCCGTGTGAATGTTGCATACGTTGTTGTTACATGAACTGAATTTTACCTTTCATTTTGCTGTATTTACATCCTTGGTTATGGCCAAAATGGAAAAAACAGAAAGAGGAGAAACAACAACAACAGCTGAACAAAAAACCCAACCAATATCTTATTGCACCATGAGGTTGGAGCGATGCGGTCCTAGTCGTAAGGTTGTTGTAACATCAAGTGACACCACAGTCTGGTTTTGCTGGTGTGTGGAAATGAGGTCGAGGGTTGCTGGTCTCAGCAACCAGCCCAGTCTGCTACATTCAATACCAGAAAACACTCACGCACACGCCCAAGAGGACCGTCTCTCCAGCGGCTGGCGGTCTCACCGAGCGCTCTGTCGGCCCGGGGCCGCTCAGAGAGGACCACAGCCGGCCCGCTTTGGGCCAGGGGCCGCCGGATTTACACAACGCCTTTCAGATGGGTTGAGGTTTGCTCGGTGAAAGCCGTTGTTCTAGAGGTCTTTAACGAGGGACACGCGTCCGAGCTGGAGAGAGGAGTCCTTTTGTCATCTATGCATTTGCTCCGCAAGCACATATCAACTCCACATACGTTTCCCTGTACAGACGTGTATATATATATATAGATACCCATATAGATATATATATAGATCTTTAAGTTGTGATGCATCATTCCACTTCCACATGTGCCTGCAGAGCGACGGCCCTGGCTTCTCTGAGTTTCGAGTTGTGTGAGGTATGAGAAGATCGGTTGCCATTTTTTTTGTTTTGTTTTTAGATTTTGTAAGATATTTTTTTTTTTTTTACATTCTTTTTGTGTTTGTTTCGTTTGCATCGTTTTTTTCCTGTTTTTTTTCCAGAGTTGTCTTTCATTTTAAAAAAAGGAAACAAATATATATTTATATAAAAAAAAGAAAATATTCCTGTTTTTGTCGGTTATAAATCCACTTGGTAAAGAGGACGGACAATAAGACACCGACAGACGAGAGATAAGTCAGCTTATCGAGACGAACCAAACTGGTGGAAAAGAGGTGAAGGTTCCTGTTACACTGCACGCATGGTCAAAAAGTGAGATCCTCCTTATTTTTTCTATTACACAGAGCAGTTGTAGCATTGAAATCAAACGACAACAACAAAAAAAAACATTGATAAAAAAAGAGAGCATAATCTCCAAGCCTTTGATCAGGAGTCCTTGTTGTCAGAAAAGTCTTATCTTTTGATTTTCTTTATGGTTTCGTAACCATTTCTCATACGTTCATGTTTCCTTCCCTCTCCGAGAAGTCAAACTCCGGACCGTAAAGCAGCGTTTTAGCCCCTAAAGGTCGCATGCACACACACGCACCAGCGGTCAGAGGTCGGCCATTCGGCGTCATCATCGTGTTTATCCTCCGTCGTGTTCCAGAGAGCAGGGGAGGGAAGCCCTCCTTCCTCTTTCATCGTCCCCGTTTGAGAGGCCCCTCGCCCCCTCGATTCACTCTCTCTCTCGTCACTCCCCTGCTGAGAGCCACGCCCCCTGCTCTCGGAGCTGCGCCCCTTCCATCAGAGCCACGCCCCCCCCTTGTTTCACAAGGGGGGGCGAACTTCCTTCTGCTTGTAGTGATTCTGGACCAACTCTGTGGCTCCAGCCTCAGGGAAGGGGGGCTGGTGGAGTCAGGGAGAAAGGTGATTAGTGCTGCTTTGGGGTTTGGCGGGGCTTGAGATTGAGGGGCTCTTTGAGATTGAGGGGCTCTTTGAGATCGAGGGGCTCTTTGAGATCGAGGGGCTCTTTGAGATCGAGGGGCCAGGTATTTAGAACCCTAGAGGCTCCTCCCCTCCGCGTTCGTTTGGGTCTACCACTGATCGTCCCGGTCTGGGACCGCTGGCCTCTGTTAGACAGAGCTGGTCGGGTCGCCATGGAAACGAAGCTCCCGGGATCAGACACAGGAAGTAAACAGGAAGCGTCTCGTCGGTGGGGGGTTGGAGGGGCGAGGACCACTGCAGTAAGTGCTAAAATCTCGGGGTGGGGGGGGGGCAGTGACGACACCACCGATGTTGAAAAGCTGTGCCCCGGAGCGGGGTGGTGGTGGAGGCCAGGGGCAGGCCTCAGGAGTGCTGGGGGGGGGTATGGGCTCCCAGCAGGGCAGTCCTAACGGTCAAAGCACGGTGACCTCCCAGTGGTCACCGTGGGGGGGGCCTGCTGGTCTGAATCCCCGGGGCTCCCGGCGCTGCCTTGCCCATGGGTAGCTCTTCTCTTTCTGTCCTTGTGTGATCGGTGCCGGTAGATCCGTAGTGTGTGTTTGCTGAGACGGCTTGGCGTGGAGTCCCTCCTCATCCCCCCCCCCCCCCCCCCCCCCCCCCCCCCCCCTCCCCTCCCAGCGCGGCCGGGGAGACACTACCGGTCCCTCCTCAACATTCGTCACCATCGCACACCTTCCACATCTGCCACGGAATGAGTGACGCCGTCGCCATAAGCATTCCTAAAGTGCATGAGACACTCGACGAGGGACGGCCGCAGGTGGAGGACGCATAACGCCACCCGCCCCCGTCCCGTCCCGGCCGACGCCCGCTTCCATGGCAACGCTATCATCGACATCGATGGCAGCCATCTTCAGTCGACGTCGGGACCGCCGCGATGCTCCGTCGAGTCACCCCCTAGGTTTTTCCCGATGCTAATCTACGGACGCGGCCGCGCCGGGCGTGACGATGGCTCCGGTCAGGGTCTGTCGGCCACTGCCAACCGTCCCGCCCTGCTCCTTACGGAAAAAAAAGACAATGGGACCCAGATCCCGCGGTCCCGTTGGACAAAGAGAGGACCCGAAGGGTGAGTACCGTCCCCGAGCGTAGGGCCGGACCCCCCCCCCAGGGAGTAGGGACCCCGAGGGTCTTCTTCAGTGGTGTTGAACTTCAACCGAGTGATGTCAACCGATGCCTTTGGCGATCTACAGAGGTAGATCCCATCCCATGCCACGTTCTGCACAGCGATGTGTACGTCTGACTATGGTGGAGAGTGTGTGTGTGTGTGTGTGTGTGTTTGTGTGAGTGTGTGTCCAGAGAGTTGAGGTAGAACCTGACACCACAGGAGGGGGGGAGCAGGGGGGACCAATACTGGCGTCTCGGCCTTGAGGGCCTGCCCAGGTTTTGAGGTAATTTGCCAGCCGTTCTGGGCCGTGTTGCCTGCTTATTGGGGATGCCTGTGGTGGAAGTCAGAGTGTGTGTGTGCGTGTGTGTGTGTGTGTGTGTGCAGAGGCCTTGGGAGGCGTCACTGAGCTCGGACCCCATGCAGGGTCTTTTCCACGTACCCTGCAGGGCGGTGATATGCACGCGGGCGCGCTGCGTACACATGAGGCATTCAAGTTATTCTGAGGTGATGCTGTTTCTGTCAATGTGTCTGCACGTCTGCGACACATTATAAAAAGTGTGTGTTTGTGTGTGAGTGTGTGTATGGGTCCTTGCAGGCGTGTGCGTGTGGTTCCTTGCAGGTATGTGTTTGTGTGTGTGTGTATGTGTGTGTTTGTGTATGGGTCCTTGCAGGCATGTGTGTGTGTTAGCCCACATTTCCCTGCACAACCGCCAATTAAAACCCTCAAGGAAGGCAAGTTTCTGAGGGAATCGTGGATTCACTCCTGACTTTCCTTGTCACTGAATCAACTACTCCGCTATTTCCCTCCATCTCTCTCCCTCCACCTCTCTCTCTCCATCTCTCTCTCTCTCTCCATCCCTCTCCTTTCCCTCCCCCCTCAACATACTCCTGTGTGACGTTCCCCCCCCCCCCCCCCCGCTCGGTGAGAGAGAGGAGCTCTTGTGATTCCTGACGGTTTGCTGAAGAAATGCTTCAAGTGTGTCTGTGGTTCTGTGTCTGTGTGTGTGTTTGTGCACGTGAGTCCGTGTGTGAGTGGAGTAAACGGTGTTCTGTTGTGTGTTTGTTTCACAGGCACCGGTCCTATGAACTGAACTGAAGGTAGATATTGAGCCTTTTCTGTTTCGATAAAGGTTTGACCAAACACACGTCGTCTAACTAGAGTAGCTTCATAAATATATAGCACCGGGAGTTAAACAACTTAAAAAAAAAACAAAGGCTCAACGACAACAATATGAGAACTAAGAACATAAGGGCTCAGTTTGCGTTTGCGTGTCATCATGCGTTTGCGTGTGTGTGTGTGTGTTTGTGTGTGTGTGTGTGTGCGCGTGTGTGTGTGTGTGCGTGTGTGTGTGTGTGGTGTAGCGGCCGGTCTGCCTTCGCCGGCTTAGACACCAGCGAAGGCAAATTAAGCAGTGGAACAATACTTGAGTTGAGTTGAGTCTCCAGCTGGGAGCTGCTACTGTTGAACCGCCCACAACACCGCCCACAACACCGCCCACAACACCGCCCACAACACCGCCAACAACACCGCCCTCAACCCCCCTTAACCTACCCTCAACCCCCCCTTAACTCCATGCAGGGCCCCCCCCTGCTAGAGTCAAAATGTTGTGTCTATGTGTGCTTGTTCACACCTGTGACATTGCGTGCGTGTGTGTCTGCGCGTGTGTGTGCATGTGTTTGTAGACGTGTGCTTCTTGGCAAATGGCTGCGATCACCAGATAAGACACGGGGCCCCTAAGAAGGGTCCCTAACACAGGGCCCCTACAGAAGAGCCTCTCAGAAGGGCCTCTACAGGAGTGACCCGCAGATGGGCCCCTACAGAGGCCCCTGAGCGGGTGTAACGGGGGCTAACGGGAAGCCGGATCGATACGAGGCGGAGGAGTGTGTGTATATGGTCGCGCGCGCATCTGTGCGTGCGTTTTCCAACAACAAAACAAACAGAGAGAGGTTTGTGTGTGTGTGTGTGTGTGTGTGTGTGTGTGTGTGTCGGGGCGCTGCGGCTGCTGGTGTGTTTCGCTGTTCGTACCGTGCCGTCCCAACACCTGATAGAACGTGAAATGGAAAAAAAAGGTTCGCCTCTCAGTTCCTCCTTTAGAAAAACCCCTCCAGCTGCTCCGCCGGGAGGACGGCTGGCTGGCTCCCGGGATCCCCCCCCGCCCCCCCCTCCCTGTCTCCCCGTCACACCTCCTGGTCCTCGAAGACCTCCAGGAAGAGCGGGGGGAAGAGCTCGTTGGGGCATTCCACCTTCATGTGGAGGAAGCGGCTGGCGTGGCAGGCACCGATCATGCGCAGGTCCGTGACCTTCATCAGCAGCTTGGGCCAGAAGTGGGGAATGTTGTGCTTGCGGTAGTTGATGTAGTGCTCGAAGGCCAGCAGGTAGGTCTCCTGGCACTTCTCGATCTTGTCCACGCAGGTCAGCGCTGAGCGGTCTGCGGGGGGGAGAGAGCGAAGGTGAGGAATGGGGGGGAGACTCGAGAGAGAGAGAGGGTGAGGAGGAGGAGGGAGGGTAGAATTTACGTCGTGAGTCCGACAAACAGGCCTGACCTGGAACCCATCGGCTTCTGGGTTCCAATTGAGTTCTTTTTTTATTTTTTATTCATCAGTTTTATACCTTGAGGGAAGTGGATACATTCTGCTGGCTTCACTCTGCTGGTGTCAGCGCCCTCCTGAACTGTCTCTCTAACATTAATAATACAATCTCTAAAATAGCAGCAGAGTTGACGGGATCTGATCTATCTCTCCACCAATCAGCTGCTCTCAGCCAGAACCGATAAATTCATGATCCAATCCTGATCCATCGCTACCACAGCTACAAAACCAGTGCTACCAGTGCTACCAGAGCTAAAACCAGTGCTACTACATCTACAAAACCAGCGCTAACAGACACAAAACCAGTGCAACTACAGCTATAAAACCAGTGCTACCACAGCTACAAAACCAGTGCAACCACAACTACAAAACCAGTGCAACCACAACTACAAAACCAGTGCAACCACGGCTACGAAACCATTGCAACCACAGTTACGAAACCATTGCTAGCACAGCTATAAAACCAGTGCAACTACAATCACAAAACCAGTGCTACTACAACTAGAATACCAGTACAACCACAGCTATAAAACATGTGCAACCACAGCTACAAAACCAGTGCTACCATTAAGTGGCTAAAAAAGAGAGGTGATGAAACACATTTGGGTCTAGTCTCTAGAACCCAGGACGGATAAGGCCACTGCAGCGCTACAGGGATGCAGAGGGGATGCAGTAATTCCTCATCTGAGATCTCCCTCCCTGCGGATTCCGAGGCGATCGATAGAGTACAGCGAGCTCCGCTTTCTGCCTCTTCATGAGAATGAGGTTACAGCGAATGCAAGCCAGCGAAAAAAAGAAGGAAAACTCACAACTTTACTTTTGGACTTTGTCTGATTCATCCCTGGAAGAGGAAGAACGCTTGAGGGACCAGAGACCCCTCTCTCTCTCTCTCTCTCTCTCTCTCTCTCTCTCTCTCTCTCTCTCGCTCTCGCTCTCTCTCTCTCTCTCTCTCTCTCTCTCAGGGTTCGATTCCCTGTCCCTGGCCCCCGTCCAAACAGGAGTTAATATTGTGAAACAATACACAGAAATGGAGCCAGCTATTGATTGGTACTCTGATTTGTTTCCTTGTATCTGGAGAAGCAGGCAGTTTGTTCCAATGTCTACGGGCAGCAGATACAGCAGCAGATAGACGCAGTTTAATATCAGAAGCCGCGTGCAAACGCCCAGATTAGTAGAACAATATGACATTTAGCTCCTGCGGTTCTATATTATCTATATTATCTTTATTATCTGTTCTCCAACCAGAGCAGCACCGCCCCCATTCCCAGACCTCCCTCCTCCTCCTCCCCCATGGAGTAAAGCTAGCCTACCTCCTCCTCCCCCCAGACATCCCTGCTCCTCCCTCCTCCTCCTCCCCCCAGGAGTAAAGCTAGCCTCCCTCCTCCTCCCCCTCAGACATCCCTGTTCCTCCTCCCCCCAGGAGGAGAGTCGCCCTCCCTCCCTCCTCCTCCTCCATCCTCCCCCCAGGACTAGAGTAGATCCAGCCTCCCTCCTCACCTCTCGCTCCTTCCCCCAGGACTAGAGCCAGCCTCCCTCTGCCTTTCCCCCGCCCTCCTCCCCCCAGGACTAGAGTAGATCCAGCCTCTCTCCTCCGCCTCTACCCTGTTCCCGTCCCTGTGTGTTGGGGTACCACTCCCCTCCTGTTCCCCCCCTGTGTGTTGGGGTCCCATCCCCCCCCTGTTCCCCTCCCTGTGTGTTGGGGTACCACTCCCCTCCTGTTCCCCCCCGTGTGTTGGGGTACCATTCCCCCCCTGTGTGTTGGGGTACCATTCCCCCCCTGTTCCCCTCCCTGTGTGTGGGGGTACCATTCCCCCCCTGTGTGTTGGGGTACCATTCCCCCCCTTTCCCCCCCCCCCCTGTGTGTTGGGGTCCCATTCCCTCCCTGTCTCCCTGCTGTGTGTTGGGGTACCATTCCCCTCCTGTTCCCCCCCCTGTGTGTTGGGGTACCACTCCCCTCCTGTTCCCCCCCCTGTGTGTTGGGGTACCATTCCCCTCCTGTTCCCCCCCCTGTGTGTTGGGGTACCATTCCCCTCCTGTTCCCCCCCCTGTGTGTTGGGGTACCATTCCCCTCCTGTTCCCCCCCCTGTGTGTTGGGGTACCACTCCCCTCCTGTTCCCCCCCCTGTGTGTGGGGGTACCATTCCCCTCCTGTTCCCCTCCCTGTGTGTGGGGGTACCATTCCCCTCCTGTTCCCCTCCCTGTGCGTTGGGGTCCCATTCCCTCCCTGTGTGTGGGGGTACACTCCCCCCTGTCCTGACCTGAGCTCATGAGCAGCACGGCCTGCAGCAGCGCCACCTCTGTGTCATCCAGGTTGAACTGCGCCAGGCTCTTGCCCAGGTCGAAGATGGCGTCCGACACCACGCCCAGCCCGCCGTTCTTCAGCTGCTCGCGCTTCACCGCCATCTCGCCGCTGAGCGTCAGCGTCTCGCTCTCGGGGTCGTAGCGCACGGCGGCGCGCAGCGACATGATCTCCATGCAGCAGCCCTTCAGCAGGATGATCTGGTCCTCGCAGGGCAGCTGGGGAGGTCAGCACAACGCTTAGCATCAGCTAGCAATGAGGAGGTTAGCACAACGCTTAGCATCAGCTAGCAATAAGGAGGTCAGCACAACGCTTAGCATCAGCTAGCAATGAGGAGGTCAGCACAACGCTTAGCATCAGCTAGCAATAAGGAGGTCAGCACAACGCTTAGCATCAGCTAGCAATGAGGAGGTTAGCACAACGTTTAGCATCAGCAAGCAATGAGGAGGTTAGCACAACGCTTAGCATCAGCTAGCATGAGGAGGTTAGCACAACGCTTAGCATCGGCTAGCATGAGGAGGGTAGCACACTGTTAGCATCAGGAGGTTAGCACAACGCTTAGCATGAGGAGGCTAGCACAACGCTTAGCATGAGGAGGTTAGCACAACGCTTAGTATCGGCTAGCATGAGGAGGTTAGCACAACGCTTAGCATCAAAAAGGAAAACAGCGGCTCTCAGGTTACAGCAGCCGCTTGTAACCTACAGCGTTGACATTGGACTGCAGCTGTTCTGACTAAAGCCTTTATATGCAGAGAGAGCAAAAGCGAAACCCCCCTCCGGCCCGGAGCAGTGGACCGGTCCTCACCTCTGAGAACATGGGCAGTTTTTTGGCAAAGTCCACCACGCGGGTGATGGCGGGGGTGATGATCTTGGTGAACTCGCTGAACGCCTCCAGGTCCACCTTGTCGCTGTCAGTGGCGGGCACGGCCGGCGACTGCCCAATGTCGTCCGCCTGCGCCAGGGGGAGGAGCATAGTGAGGGGGCGTGGCCAGCAGCAGCACAAGCAAGTGGTGGATGGCGATAATGACAGAATTGCTACACAGTGCGTTGCAGAGTGCACAGTGCAGGTTTTTTCTGTAGAGAAACGCTAAATAAATGCATCATGTTTTTGTGCCCAGTGCAGGCGCAAGTGCAGAGTGCAAGTACTGATGCACATTGCACATTAGTGCAGAGAACAACAGAGTGAGCTCCTGTTCAGTAAAATATGTGAAAGCATCAACATCCTCAGGCAGGAATTGGGAGGGATTATAAAAGCATTTTTGCTTTTAAAATTTGATTTGCCGGTAAACAAAAACAACAGAGATTTTATTCAAACGTACTCGGGTTTAGTAGAGAAAACAGTGGAGCGATGTAAGGCAGATACTATTGGACAGAGGAAATTCAATTATCCGGGAATGAAAAAAAGAGAACAAAAAACAGCGGCTACGGAAAAAGTGGTGAGAAAATACAATTTAAAAGGACTCTTGTGTTGGCAAATAGACTGAATTTATATTGCACTGTTTTATAACCAGTGGCCGCTCAAAAGCTTTACAATATTGCCTAGCATTCACTCGTTCATGCAGGGCGACACCCGGCTCGTCGGGAGCAGTCAGGGTGAGGTGTCTCGCTCAGGGACACCTCGACAGTCTAGGAGGAGCCGGGGATCGAACTAGCAACCTTGCGTTTACCAGCCGACCTGCTCTACAACCTGAGCTTCATACGCATCCTGTCCATCGTGGCTGAACGTTCTCATGAACGCCTCAGATCCTTATCAGCCAGAGAACAAAACTGCTCAGAACAACCCTCAGGTGAACGCAGAGAGGATGACAACTGGTTTGGCGGGAAGGGGGGGGGGCAGATGGGATTTAACGTTGGGGATTTGTGAAAGAATGTGTGTCCATAAGTCATGTCACCGCACGGTTCAATAGGACGTGTTCTGTACTTTACTGGCTGCAGCTCGTAGCTCCTCCTGATTACAGTGAGGAGGTGATCTGACGTCCTCACGAACCAGTGAGACGCCCAACTGGAGACGGCTGGGCCGCCCTTCGCCATCCCGCCTTCACTGGAGTAACCGCGGCGATCGCAGTGATCACACCGACTGCATCGTTCCCCCCTCGCTGGAAACCCCCAGGACTTCCTTCTGCTGGCTCAGCATTTAAATTCCTTTTGTTTTGAGTGCTCCACATCGTCGGGGAATAGTATAAAAGAACAGAAGCGCGCCATGAGAGGGAGAGAGAGCGCGAGCTAGCTGGAGGCAAGCAGGGGTGAGCGTCTGCCACATTCTCAAAAGGAGGAGCTCGCTCCTCAGGAACAGACCGCAAGACAAACCCAGTTTTGGTTCAGCCCCGAGTCGACCCCTGGAAGGAAGGAACGGTTGACAGGGCGGGGGGAGAGGAGTCCCGGAGTGGACCACTTCTCCAAATGAGAGACCAAAGGAAGTCGAAGAGATCTGTTGGTTCTGTTTTACTTCATGAGCCTTAAAGCTCTCAGCTGTCTGCTCCCATTTGGATATGAAATTCATTTGCATTCAAAAGATTTCCCCACGCTAGGCTGGTTAGTGGGGGGTTTAAACAAGTTTGTGGATGGACCAGTCGATGTCTTTTTCTGTTTTGTGCAGTACAGTGGACGCTCACACACACGCATAAACACACACACACATAACCGCTTACATGGACTTGCACGCACACACATCTGAATTGGTTGTTTGCTGGTTAGATTATGAATCCCGAACGGCTTTTACACAACCACCATAGCAACACTAACACACACACACACATGCGCGCACACACACACACACACACACACACACTCTCTACCCTCTATGTAGCCTCACAACCATCGATGCAGAGGCGACCGCCTGATCCGTTACTTTCCAGTGAAGCCCAAAGCCCACAGAGAACGAACTTCGCCTCGTCTGTGTAGCGCTGACCCCTGACACCCAAACATAATCCGGTGGTTTGTAGCGGAGAGGAGCCCAGGGCCGCTGAGCTGTCTCTGTCTCCTCGGACCCGACCGGGATCCCTTTCGGACGCAGACATTCAGAGGCGCTCTCTTGGCCTTTAGGCTCAGCGTTCGGAGGAAGGCGCGTTCTGCTCCACGCAGAGAACTCCGCCGCCTGTTTTCGTAGTATTAGTTTGGTTTTCCTCGGCAGCTCTGCGTCGGGTTGCCGGGCCTTGGGGGCCTTGGGGGCGTGGGGCCCCTGGGGCCCGCTCTCTATATTTAGATGCTCTGGGCTGCCAGGCCCTTGACGACGACTGGCTCTCCTTCAAATGGAACCAGGCAGTAAAAACTGGCTGGTAAAAGTTACAGCTTTGCTCGAGTGCGGTCGAACCCCCCCCCCCCCCAAACTCACACAACACACAAACACACAAACACTCACATACACAGGCACATACACACACATGCTCCCACTAACATACCCACACAGACACCCATACGCAAGCAGGCACACTCACACACAGGCACACAGGCACACACACACATGCTCCCACTAACATACCCGCACACACACGCAAGCACGCACGCATGCAAACACACACACACACAAGCACTCACACACACGAATACACTTAGACTTTAGACAAGCGATGAGTTCAATGTTGTGATCCTGAGTCCTCCACTAGAGACATGACCCTTTCTATCTGGTTGTTTCATGGGAACAGAGAGGCCCTGTTCCTTGGAAGAGGAGGAAATCGAAAAACATTACGCTACTCTGTGTGTGACGAACCACTGGCAGCTGCTGGGTGGAATGGAAAGAGACGGAGAGAGAGAGAGTGTGAGAGCGAGAGAGAGCGAGAGAAAGAGAGAGAGAGAGAGAGAGAGAGAGAGAGAGTGTGAGAGCGAGAGAAAGAGAGAGAGAGAGAGAGAGAGAGAGAGAAAGAGAGAGTGTGAGAGCGAGAGAAAGAGAGAGAGAGAGAGAGAGAGAGAGAGAGAGTGTGAGAGCGAGAGAAAGAGAGAGAGAGAGAGAGAGAGAGAGATTGAGGAGGATTGTCAAATGCTTTGCTTCCCATCTGAGCAGATCTCAAGGCATTAAGGCATTATGCAGAGACAGATCCGCACAACAAACTAAACCCACAAAATGTAAATGGGTTCTCTCTCTCTATCGCTCTGACGTCCTGTGTGATTCAACGTTCTCCTTGGTTACCCTTCCTCCTCCACGCTCCCGCTCTTCCCTTGACCTTTACGTCCACCTCCGCTCCCCCCCTCTCTCTCCCTCCCACACCTCCCTCCCCCTCCCTCTGTCCATGTCTCTGTCCAACGCCTGACGTTTGAGGGATAACTGCAGAGCACCTTTCCCACCGAACAAAGAAGGTGCAAACCCAAACCGGCCCATCTATCCCCCGCGGCGGGAGGTACCAGGCCAGCCAAGCCCAGCTTTAAGCCGCCCGACGGGCTGCCAGTCCAGCTCTAAGGCCCCGACGGGTTGCCAGTCCAGCTATGCGCACTATGAGATATCAATGTCTCTGAGCTGACCTGTCCTTCACCTCTGCTGTCCGCATTTAGCCCCTATCTGGAGCCGAGAGCAACTGTCCCGCCGCCCTGTTTACCCGTCCTCCGGGCA
>NW_027641606.1:0-29881 GCF_949987615.1 Pollachius pollachius
TTCTGTTCCTTTCAATGCAAACGTGTTATTATGCTTACAAAAGGGTTATTTAAGCATAAACCACCATTTGGGAGTGAATTCCAGTAGTTTTGAGCAATATCAACATTGAAAGGTCAGAATCACATTGTTGGTCAAAAAGTGCTTCTCTCGCTCTGAAAAGCATTTTGCACGCATAAAAACTTGACAAGTGAATATTTCTGTTTCTTTCAATTCAAAAGTGTTTTTATGCTTACAAAAGGGTTATTTAAGCATAAACCACCATTTGGGAGTCAATTCCATTAGTTTTGAGCAATATCAACATTGAAAGGTCAGAATCACATTGTTGGTCAAAAAGTGCTTCTCTCGCTCTGAAAAGCATTTTGCACGCATAAAAACATGACAAGTGAATATTTCTGTTCCTTTCAATGCAAACGTGTTATTATGCTTACAAAAGGGTTATTTAAGCATAAACCACCATTTGGGAAGTCAATTCCATTCGTTTTGAGCAATATCAACATTGAAAGGTCAGAATCACATTGTTGGTCAAAAAGTGCTTCTCTCGCTCTGAAAAGCATTTTGCACGCATAAAAACATGACAAGTGAATATTTCTGTTCCTTTCAATGCAAACGTGTTATTATGCTTACAAAAGGGTTATTTAAGCATAAACCACCATTTGGGAGTGAATTCCATTAGTTTTGAGCAATATCAACATTGAAAGGTCAGAATCACATTGTTGGTCAAAAAGTGCTTCTCTCGCTCTGAAAAGCATTTTGCACGCATAAAAACTTGACAAGTGAATATTTCTGTTTCTTTCAATTCAAACGTGTTTTTATGCTTACAAAAGGGTTATTTAAGCATAAACCACCATTTGGGAGTCAATTCCATTCGTTTTGAGCAATATCAACATTGAAAGGTCAGAATCACATTGTTGGTCAAAAAGTGCTTCTCTCGCTCTGAAAAGCATTTTGCATGCATAAAAACTGGACAAGTGAATATTTCTGTTTCTTTCAATTCAAACGTGTTTTTATGCTTACAAAAGGGTTATTTAAGCATAAACCACCATTTGGGAGTCAATTCCATTAGTTTTGAGCAATATCAACATTGAAAGGTCAGAATCACATTGTTGGTCAAAAAGTGCTTCTCTCGCTCTGAAAAGCATTTTGCACGCATAAAAACATGACAAGTGAATATTTCTGTTCCTTTCAATGCAAACGTGTTATTATGCTTACAAAAGGGTTATTTAAGCATAAACCACCATTTGGGAGTCAATTCCATTCGTTTAGAGCAATATCAACATTGAAAGGTCAGAATCACATTGTTGGTCAAAAAGTGCTTCTCTCGCTCTGAAAAGCATTTTGCACGCATAAAAACATGACAAGTGAATATTTCTGTTCCTTTCAATGCAAACGTGTTATTATGCTTACAAAAGGGTTATTTAAGCATAAACCACCATTTGGGAGTGAATTCCAGTAGTTTTGAGCAATATCAACATTGAAAGGTCAGAATCACATTGTTGGTCAAAAAGTGCTTCTCTCGCTCTGAAAAGCATTTTGCACGCATAAAAACTTGACAAGTGAATATTTCTGTTTCTTTCAATTCAAACGTGTTTTTATGCTTACAAAATGGTTATTTAAGCATAAACCACAATTTGGGAGTGAATTCCATTAGTTTTGAGCAATATCAACATTGAAAGGTCAGAATCACATTGTTGGTCAAAAAGTGCTTCTCTCGCTCTGAAAAGCATTTTGCACGCATAAAAACTTGACAAGTGAATATTTCTGTTCCTTTCAATGCAAACGTGTTATTATGCTTACAAAATGGTTATTTAAGCATAAACCACCATTTGGGAGTGAATTCCATTAGTTTTGAGCAATATCAACATTGAAAGGTCAGAATCACATTGTTGGTCAAAAAGTGCTTCTCTCGCTCTGAAAAGCATTTTGCACGCATAAAAACTTGACAAGTGAATATTTCTGTTTCTTTCAATTCAAACGTGTTTTTATGCTTACAAAAGGGTTATTTAAGCATAAACCACCAATTGGGAGTGAATTCCATTCGTTTTGAGCAATATCAACATTGTAAGGTCAGAATCACATTGTTGGTCAAAAAGTGCTTCTCTCGCTCTGAAAAGCATTTTGCACGCATAAAAACATGACAAGTAAATATTTCTGTTCCTTTCAATGCAAACGTGTTATTATGCTTACAAAAGGGTTATTTAAGCATAAACCACCATTTGGGAGTGAATTCCAGTAGTTTTGAGCAATATCAACATTGAAAGGTCAGAATCACATTGTTGGTCAAAAAGTGCTTCTCTCGCTCTGAAAAGCATTTTCCACGCATAAAAACTTGACAAGTGAATATGTCTGTTTCTTTCAATTCAAACGTGTTTTTATGCTTACAAAAGGGTTATTTAAGCATAAACCACCATTTGGGAGTCAATTCCATTCGTTTTGAGCAATATCAACATTGTAAGGTCAGAATCACATTGTTGGTCAAAAAGTGCTTCTCTCGCTCTGAAAAGCATTTTGCACGCATAAAAACATGATAAGGAAATATTTCTGTTCCTTTCAATGCAAACGTGTTATTATGCTTACAAAAGGGTTATTTAAGCATAAACCACCATTTGGGAGTGAATTCCATTAGTTTTGAGCAATATCAACATTGAAAGGTCAGAATCACATTGTTGGTCAAAAAGTGCTTCTCTCGCTCTGAAAAGCATTTTGCACGCATAAAAACTTGACAAGTGAATATTTCTGTTTCTTTCAATTCAAACGTGTTTTTATGCTTACAAAAGGGTTATTTAAGCATAAACCACCATTTGGGAGTCAATTCCATTAGTTTTGAGCAATATCAACATTGAAAGGTCAGAATCACATTGTTGGTCAAAAAGTGCTTCTCTCGCTCTGAAAAGCATTTTGCACGCATAAAAACATGACAAGTAAATATTTCTGTTCCTTTCAATGCAAACGTGTTATTATGCTTACAAAAGGGTTATTTAAGCATAAACCACCATTTGGGAGTGAATTCCAGTAGTTTTGAGCAATATCAACATTGAAAGGTCAGAATCACATTGTTGGTCAAAAAGTGCTTCTCTCGCTCTGAAAAGCATTTTCCACGCATAAAAACTTGACAAGTGAATATGTCTGTTTCTTTCAATTCAAACGTGTTTTTATGCTTACAAAAGGGTTATTTAAGCATAAACCACCATTTGGGAGTCAATTCCATTAGTTTTGAGCAATATCAACATTGAAAGGTCAGAATCACATTGTTGGTCAAAAAGTGCTTCTCTCGCTCTGAAAAGAATTTTGCACGCATAAAAACATGACAAGTGAATATTTCTGTTCCTTTCAATGCAAACGTGTTATTATGCTTACAAAAGGGTTATTTAAGCATAAACCACCATTTGGGAGTCAATTCCATTCGTTTTGAGCAATATCAACATTGAAAGGTCAGAATCACATTGTTGGTCAAAAAGTGCTTCTCTCGCTCTGAAAAGCATTTTGCACGCATAAAAACATGACAAGTGAATATTTCTGTTCCTTTCAATGCAAACGTGTTATTATGCTTACAAAAGGGTTATTTAAGCATTAACCACCATTTGGGAGTCAATTCCATTAGTTTTGAGCAATATCAACATTGAAAGGTCAGAATCACATTGTTGGTCAAAAAGTGCTTCTCTCGCTCTGAAAAGCATTTTGCACGCATAAAAACATGACAAGTTAATATTTCTGTTCCTTTCAATGCAAACGTGTTATTATGCTTACAAAAGGGTTATTTAAGCATAAACCACCATTTGGGAGTGAATTCCAGTAGTTTTGAGCAATATCAACATTGAAAGGTCAGAATCACATTGTTGGTCAAAAAGTGCTTCTCTCGCTCTGAAAAGCATTTTGCACGCATAAAAACTTGACAAGTGAATATTTCTGTTTCTTTCAATTCAAAAGTGTTTTTATGCTTACAAAAGGGTTATTTAAGCATAAACCACCATTTGGGAGTCAATTCCATTAGTTTTGAGCAATATCAACATTGAAAGGTCAGAATCACATTGTTGGTCAAAAAGTGCTTCTCTCGCTCTGAAAAGCATTTTGCACGCATAAAAACATGACAAGTGAATATTTCTGTTCCTTTCAATGCAAACGTGTTATTATGCTTACAAAAGGGTTATTTAAGCATAAACCACCATTTGGGAGTCAATTCCATTCGTTTTGAGCAATATCAACATTGAAAGGTCAGAATCACATTGTTGGTCAAAAAGTGCTTCTCTCGCTCTGAAAAGCATTTTGCACGCATAAAAACATGACAAGTGAATATTTCTGTTCCTTTCAATGCAAACGTGTTATTATGCTTACAAAAGGGTTATTTAAGCATAAACCACCATTTGGGAGTGAATTCCATTAGTTTTGAGCAATATCAACATTGAAAGGTCAGAATCACATTGTTGGTCAAAAAGTGCTTCTCTCGCTCTGAAAAGCATTTTGCACGCATAAAAACTTGACAAGTGAATATTTCTGTTTCTTTCAATTCAAACGTGTTTTTATGCTTACAAAAGGGTTATTTAAGCATAAACCACCATTTGGGAGTCAATTCCATTCGTTTTGAGCAATATCAACATTGAAAGGTCAGAATCACATTGTTGGTCAAAAAGTGCTTCTCTCGCTCTGAAAAGCATTTTGCATGCATAAAAACTGGACAAGTGAATATTTCTGTTTCTTTCAATTCAAACGTGTTTTTATGCTTACAAAAGGGTTATTTAAGCATAAACCACCATTTGGGAGTCAATTCCATTAGTTTTGAGCAATATCAACATTGAAAGGTCAGAATCACATTGTTGGTCAAAAAGTGCTTCTCTCGCTCTGAAAAGCATTTTGCACGCATAAAAACATGACAAGTGAATATTTCTGTTCCTTTCAATGCAAACGTGTTATTATGCTTACAAAAGGGTTATTTAAGCATAAACCACCATTTGGGAGTCAATTCCATTCGTTTAGAGCAATATCAACATTGAAAGGTCAGAATCACATTGTTGGTCAAAAAGTGCTTCTCTCGCTCTGAAAAGCATTTTGCACGCATAAAAACATGACAAGTGAATATTTCTGTTCCTTTCAATGCAAACGTGTTATTATGCTTACAAAAGGGTTATTTAAGCATAAACCACCATTTGGGAGTGAATTCCATTAGTTTTGAGCAATATCAACATTGAAAGGTCAGAATCACATTGTTGGTCAAAAAGTGCTTCTCTCGCTCTGAAAAGCATTTTGCACGCATAAAAACTTGACAAGTGAATATTTCTGTTTCTTTCAATTCAAACGTGTTTTTATGCTTACAAAATGGTTATTTAAGCATAAACCACAATTTGGGAGTGAATTCCATTAGTTTTGAGCAATATCAACATTGAAAGGTCAGAATCACATTGTTGGTCAAAAAGTGCTTCTCTCGCTCTGAAAAGCATTTTGCACGCATAAAAACTTGACAAGTGAATATTTCTGTTCCTTTCAATGCAAACGTGTTATTATGCTTACAAAATGGTTATTTAAGCATAAACCACCATTTGGGAGTGAATTCCATTAGTTTTGAGCAATATCAACATTGAAAGGTCAGAATCACATTGTTGGTCAAAAAGTGCTTCTCTCGCTCTGAAAAGCATTTTGCACGCATAAAAACTTGACAAGTGAATATTTCTGTTTCTTTCAATTCAAACGTGTTTTTATGCTTACAAAAGGGTTATTTAAGCATAAACCACCAATTGGGAGTGAATTCCATTCGTTTTGAGCAATATCAACATTGTAAGGTCAGAATCACATTGTTGGTCAAAAAGTGCTTCTCTCGCTCTGAAAAGCATTTTGCACACATAAAAACTTGACAAGTGAATATTTCTGTTCCTTTCAATGCAAACGTTTTATTATGCTTACAAAAGGGTTATTTAAGCATAAACCACCATTTGGGAGTGAATTCCATTAGTTTTGAGCAATATCAACATTGAAAGGTCAGAATCACATTGTTGGTCAAAAAGTGCTTCTCTCGCTCTGAAAAGCATTTTGCACGCATAAAAACTTGACAAGTGAATATTTCTGTTTCTTTCAATTCAAACGTGTTTTTATGCTTACAAAAGGGTTATTTAAGCATAAACCACCATTTGGGAGTCAATTCCATTAGTTTTGAGCAATATCAACATTGAAAGGTCAGAATCACATTGTTGGTCAAAAAGTGCTTCTCTCGCTCTGAAAAGCATTTTGCACGCATAAAAACATGACAAGTGAATATTTCTGTTCCTTTCAATGCAAACGTGTTATTATGCTTACAAAAGGGTTATTTAAGCATAAACCACCATTTGGGAGTCAATTCCATTCGTTTTGAGCAATATCAACATTGAAAGGTCAGAATCACATTGTTGGTCAAAAAGTGCTTCTCTCGCTCTGAAAAGCATTTTGCACGCATAAAAACATGACAAGTGAATATTTCTGTTCCTTTCAATGCAAACGTGTTATTATGCTTACAAAAGGGTTATTTAAGCATTAACCACCATTTGGGAGTCAATTCCATTAGTTTTGAGCAATATCAACATTGAAAGGTCAGAATCACATTGTTGGTCAAAAAGTGCTTCTCTCGCTCTGAAAAGCATTTTGCACGCATAAAAACTTGACAAGTGAATATTTCTGTTTCTTTCAATTCAAACGTGTTTTTATGCTTACAAAAGGGTTATTTAAGCATAAACCACCATTTGGTAGTGAATTCCATTAGTTTTGAGCAATATCAACATTGAAAGGTCAGAATCACATTGTTGGTCAAAAAGTGCTTCTCTCGCTCTGAAAAGCATTTTGCACACATAAAAACTAGAAAAGTGAATAGTTCTGTTCCGTTCAATGCAAACGTGTTATTATGCTTACAAAAGGGTTATTTAAGCATAAACCACCATTTGGGAGTGAATTCCATTCGTTTTGAGCAATATCAACATTGTAAGGTCAGAATCACATTGTTGGTCAAAAAGTGCTTCTCTCGCTCTGAAAAGCATTTTGCACGCATAAAAACATGACAAGTGAATTTTTCTGTTCCTTTCAATGCAAACGTGTTATTATGCTTACAAAAGGGTTATTTAATCATAAACCACCATTTGGGAGTGAATTCCAGTAGTTTTGAGCAATATCAACATTGAAAGGTCAGAATCACATTGTTGGTCAAAAAGTGCTTCTCTCGCTCTGAAAAGCATTTTGCACGCATAAAAACTTGACAAGTGAATATTTCTGTTTCTTTCAATTCAAACGTGTTTTTATGCTTACAAAAGGGTTATTTAAGCATAAACCACCATTTGGGAGTGAATTCCATTAGTTTTGAGCAATATCAACATTGAAAGGTCAGAATCACATTGTTGGTCAAAAAGTGCTTCTCTCGCTCTGAAAAGCATTTTGCACGCATAAAAACTTGACAAGTGAATATTTCTGTTTCTTTCAATTCAAACGTGTTTTTATGCTTACAAAAGGGTTATTTAAGCATAAACCACCATTTGGGAGTCAATTCCATTAGTTTTGAGCAATATCAACATTGAAAGGTCAGAATCACATTGTTGGTCAAAAAGTGCTTCTCTCGCTCTGAAAAGCATTTTGCACGCATAAAAACATGACAAGTGAATATTTCTGTTCCTTTCAATGCAAACGTGTTATTATGCTTACAAAAGGGTTATTTAAGCATAAACCACCATTTGGGAGTCAATTCCATTCGTTTTGAGCAATATCAACATTGAAAGGTCAGAATCACATTGTTGGTCAAAAAGTGCTTCTCTCGCTCTGAAAAGCATTTTGCACGCATAAAAACATGACAAGTGAATATTTCTGTTCCTTTCAATGCAAACGTGTTATTATGCTTACAAAAGGGTTATTTAAGCATTAACCACCATTTGGGAGTCAATTCCATTAGTTTTGAGCAATATCAACATTGAAAGGTCAGAATCACATTGTTGGTCAAAAAGTGCTTCTCTCGCTCTGAAAAGCATTTTGCACGCATAAAAACATGACAAGTTAATATTTCTGTTCCTTTCAATGCAAACGTGTTATTATGCTTACAAAAGGGTTATTTAAGCATAAACCACCATTTGGGAGTGAATTCCAGTAGTTTTGAGCAAAATCAACATTGAAAGGTCAGAATCACATTGTTGGTCAAAAATTGCTTCTCTCGCTCTGAAAAGCATTTTGCACGCATAAAAACTTGACAAGTGAATATTTCTGTTTCTTTCAATTCAAAAGTGTTTTTATGCTTACAAAAGGGTTATTTAAGCATAAACCACCATTTGGGAGTCAATTCCATTAGTTTTGAGCAATATCAACATTGAAAGGTCAGAATCACATTGTTGGTCAAAAAGTGCTTCTCTCGCTCTGAAAAGCATTTTGCACGCATAAAAACATGACAAGTGAATATTTCTGTTCCTTTCAATGCAAACGTGTTATTATGCTTACAAAAGGGTTATTTAAGCATAAACCACCATTTGGGAGTCAATTCCATTCGTTTTGAGCAATATCAACATTGAAAGGTCAGAATCACATTGTTGGTCAAAAAGTGCTTCTCTCGCTCTGAAAAGCATTTTGCACGCATAAAAACATGACAAGTGAATATTTCTGTTCCTTTCAATGCAAACGTGTTATTATGCTTACAAAAGGGTTATTTAAGCATAAACCACCATTTGGGAGTGAATTCCATTAGTTTTGAGCAATATCAACATTGAAAGGTCAGAATCACATTGTTGGTCAAAAAGTGCTTCTCTCGCTCTGAAAAGCATTTTGCACGCATAAAAACTTGACAAGTGAATATTTCTGTTTCTTTCAATTCAAACGTGTTTTTATGCTTACAAAAGGGTTATTTAAGCATAAACCACCATTTGGGAGTCAATTCCATTAGTTTTGAGCAATATCAACATTGAAAGGTCAGAATCACATTGTTGGTCAAAAAGTGCTTCTCTCGCTCTGAAAAGCATTTTGCACGCATAAAAACATGACAAGTGAATATTTCTGTTCCTTTCAATGCAAACGTGTTATTATGCTTACAAAAGGGTTATTTAAGCATAAACCACCATTTGGGAGTGAATTCCAGTAGTTTTGAGCAATATCAACATTGAAAGGTCAGAATCACATTGTTGGTCAAAAAGTGCTTCTCTCGCTCTGAAAAGCATTTTGCACGCATAAAAACTTGACAAGTGAATATTTCTGTTTCTTTCAATTCAAACGTGTTTTTATGCTTACAAAAGGGTTATTTAAGCATAAACCACCATTTGGGAGTGAATTCCATTAGTTTTGAGCAATATCAACATTGAAAGGTCAGAATCACATTGTTGGTCAAAAAGTGCTTCTCTCGCTCTGAAAAGCATTTTGCACGCATAAAAACTTGACAAGTGAATATTTCTGTTCCTTTCAATGCAAACGTGTTATTATGCTTACAAAAGGGTTATTTAAGCATAAACCACCATTTGGGAGTGAATTCCATTAGTTTTGAGCAATATCAACATTGAAAGGTCAGAATCACATTGTTGGTCAAAAAGTGCTTCTCTCGCTCTGAAAAGCATTTTGCACGCATAAAAACTTGACAAGTGAATATTTCTTTTTCTTTCAATTCAAACGTGTTTTTATGCTTACAAAAGGGTTATTTAAGCATAAACCACCAATTGGGAGTGAATTCCATTCGTTTTGAGCAATATCAACATTGTAAGGTCAGAATCACATTGTTGGTCAAAAAGTGCTTCTCTCGCTCTGAAAAGCATTTTGCACACATAAAAACTTGACAAGTGAATATTTCTGTTCCTTTCAATGCAAACGTGTTATTATGCTTACAAAAGGGTTATTTAAACATAAACCACCATTTGGTAGTGAATTCCATTAGTTTTGAGCAATATCAACATTGAAAGGTCAGAATCACATTGTTGGTCAAAAAGTGCTTCTCTCGCTCTGAAAAGCATTTTGCACACATAAAAACTAGAAAAGTGAATAGTTCTGTTCCTTTCAATGCAAACGTGTTATTATGCTTACAAAAGGGTTATTTAAGCATAAACCACCATTTGGGAGTGAATTCCATTCGTTTTGAGCAACATCAACATTGTAAGGTCAGAATCACATTGTTGGTCAAAAAGTGCTCTGAAAAGCATTTTGCACGCATAAAAACATGACAAGTGAATATTTCTGTTCCTTTCAATGCAAACGTCTTACTATGCTTACAAAAGGGTTATTTAAGCATAAACCACCATTTGGGAGTCAATTCCATTCGTTTTGAGCAATATCAACATTGAAAGGTCAGAATCACATTGTTGGTCAAAAAGTGCTTCTCTCGCTCTGAAAAGCATTTTGCACGCATAAAAACATGACAAGTGAATATTTCTGTTCCTTTCAATGCAAACGTGTTATTATGCTTACAAAAGGGTTATTTAAGCATAAACCACCATTTGGGAGTGAATTCCATTAGTTTTGAGCAATATCAACATTGAAAGGTCAGAATCACATTGTTGGTCAAAAAGTGCTTCTCTCGCTCTGAAAAGCATTTTGCACGCATAAAAACTTGACAAGTGAATATTTCTGTTCCTTTCAATGCAAACGTGTTTTTATGCTTACAAAAGGGTTATTTAAGCATAAACCACCAATTGGGAGTGAATTCCATTCGTATTGAGCAATATCAACATTGTAAGGTCAGAATCACATTGTTGGTCAAAAAGTGCTTCTCTCGCTCTGAAAAGCATTTTGCACACATAAAAACTTGACAAGTGAATATTTCTGTTCCTTTCAATGCAAACGTGTTATTATGCTTACAAAAGGGTTATTTAAGCATAAACCACCATTTGGGAGTGAATTCCAGTAGTTTTGAGCAATATCAACATTGAAAGGTCAGAATCACATTGTTGGTCAAAAAGTGCTTCTCTCGCTCTGAAAAGCATTTTGCACGCATAAAAACTTGACAAGTCAATATTTCTGTTTCTTTCAATTCAAACGTGTTTTTATGCTTACAAAAGGGTTATTTAAGCATAAACCACCAATTGGGAGTGAATTCCATTCGTTTTGAGCAATATCAACATTGTAAGGTCAGAATCACATTGTTGGTCAAAAAGTGCTTCTCTCGCTCTGAAAAGCATTTTGCACACATAAAAACTTGACAAGTGAATATTTCTGTTCCTTTCAATGCAAACGTGTTATTATGCTTACAAAAGGGTTATTTAAGCATAAACCAGCATTTGGGAGTGAATTCCATTAGTTTTGAGCAATATCAACATTGAAAGGTCAGAATCACATTGTTGGTCAAAAAGTGCTTCTCTCGCTCTGAAAAGCATTTTGCACACATAAAAACTTGACAAGTGAATATTTCTGTTCCTTTCAATGCAAACGTGTTATTATGCTTACAAAAGGGTTATTTAAGCATAAACCACCATTTGGGAGTGAATTCCAGTAGTTTTGAGCAATATCAACATTGAAAGGTCAGAATCACATTGTTGGTCAAAAAGTGCTTCTCTCGCTCTGAAAAGCATTTTGCACACATAAAAACTAGAAAATTGAATAGTTCTGTTCCTTTCAATGCAAACGTGTTATTATGCTTACAAAAGGGTTATTTAAGCATAAACCACCATTTGGGAGTGAATTCCATTAGTTTTGAGCAACATCAACATTGTAAGGTCAGAATCACATTGTTGGTCAAAAAGTGCTCTGAAAAGCAATTTGCACGCATAAAAACATGACAAGTGAATATTTCTGTTCCTTTCAATGCAAACGTCTTACTATGCTTACAAAAGGGTTATTTAAGCATAAACCACCATTTGGGAGTCAATTCCATTCGTTTTGAGCAATATCAACATTGAAAGGTCAGAATCACATTGTTGGTCAAAAAGTGCTTCTCTCGCTCTGAAAAGCATTTTGCAATCATAAAAACATGACAAGTGAATATTTCTGTTCCTTTCAATGCAAACGTGTTATTATGCTTACAAAAGGGTTATTTAAGCATAAACCACCATTTGGGAGTCAATTCCATTCGTTTTGAGCAATATCAACATTGAAAGGTCAGAATCACATTGTTGGTCAAAAAGTGCTTCTCTCGCTCTGAAAAGCATTTTGCACGCATAAAAACTTGACAAGTGAATATTTCTGTTCCTTTCAATGCAAACGTGTTTTTATGCTTACAAAAGGGTTATTTAAGCATAAACCACCAATTGGGAGTGAATTCAATTCGTTTTGAGCAATATCAACATTGTAAGGTCAGAATCACATTGTTGGTCAAAAAGTGCTTCTCTCGCTCTGAAAAGCATTTTGCACACATAAAAACTTGACAAGTGAATATTTCTGTTCCTTTCAATGCAAACGTGTTATTATGCTTACAAAAGGGTTATTTAAGCATAAACCACCATTTGGGAGTGAATTCCAGTAGTTTTAAGCAATATCAACATTGAAAGGTCAGAATCACGTTGTTGGTCAAAAAGTGCTTCTCTCGCTCTGAAAAGCATTTTGCACGCATAAAAACTTGACAAGTGAATATTTCTGTTTCTTTCAATTCAAACGTGTTTTTATGCTTACAAAAGGGTTATTTAAGCATAAACCACCATTTGGGAGTGAATTCCATTAGTTTTGAGCAATATCAACATTGAAAGGTCAGAATCACATTGTTGGTCAAAAAGTGCTTCTCTCGCTCTGAAAAGCATTTTGCACGCATAAAAACTTGACAAGTGAATATTTCTGTTCCTTTCAATGCAAACGTGTTTTTATGCTTACAAAAGGGTTATTTAAGCATAAACCACCAATTGGGAGTGAATTCAATTCGTTTTGAGCAATATCAACATTGTAAGGTCAGAATCACATTGTTGGTCAAAAAGTGCTTCTCTCGCTCTGAAAAGCATTTTGCACACATAAAAACTTGACAAGTGAATATTTCTGTTCCTTTCAATGCAAACGTGTTATTATGCTTACAAAAGGGTTATTTAAGCATAAACCACCATTTGGGAGTGAATTCCAGTAGTTTTAAGCAATATCAACATTGAAAGGTCAGAATCACGTTGTTGGTCAAAAAGTGCTTCTCTCGCTCTGAAAAGCATTTTGCACGCATAAAAACTTGACAAGTGAATATTTCTGTTTCTTTCAATTCAAACGTGTTTTTATGCTTACAAAAGGGTTATTTAAGCATAAACCACCATTTGGTAGTGAATTCCATTAGTTTTGAGCAATATCAACATTGAAAGGTCAGAATCACATTGTTGGTCAAAAAGTGCTTCTCTCGCTCTGAAAAGCATTTTGCACACATAAAAACTAGAAAAGTGAATAGTTCTGTTCCTTTCAATGCAAACGTGTTATTATGCTTACAAAAGGGTTATTTAAGCATAAACCACCATTTGGGAGTGAATTCCATTCGTTTTGAGCAATATCAACATTGTAAGGTCAGAATCACATTGTTGGTCAAAAAGTGCTTCTCTCGCTCTGAAAAGCATTTTGCACGCATAAAAACATGATAAGGAAATATTTCTGTTCCTTTCAATGCAAACGTGTTATTATGCTTACAAAAGGGTTATTTAAGCATAAACCACCATTTGGGAGTGAATTCCATTAGTTTTGAGCAATATCAACATTGAAAGGTCAGAATCACATTGTTGGTCAAAAAGTGCTTCTCTCGCTCTGAAAAGCATTTTGCACGCATAAAAACTTGACAAGTGAATATTTCTGTTTCTTTCAATTCAAACGTGTTTTTATGCTTACAAAAGGGTTATTTAAGCATAAACCACCATTTGGGAGTCAATTCCATTAGTTTTGAGCAATATCAACATTGAAAGGTCAGAATCACATTGTTGGTCAAAAAGTGCTTCTCTCGCTCTGAAAAGCATTTTGCACGCATAAAAACATGACAAGTAAATATTTCTGTTCCTTTCAATGCAAACGTGTTATTATGCTTACAAAAGGGTTATTTAAGCATAAACCACCATTTGGGAGTGAATTCCAGTAGTTTTGAGCAATATCAACATTGAAAGGTCAGAATCACATTGTTGGTCAAAAAGTGCTTCTCTCGCTCTGAAAAGCATTTTCCACGCATAAAAACTTGACAAGTGAATATGTCTGTTTCTTTCAATTCAAACGTGTTTTTATGCTTACAAAAGGGTTATTTAAGCATAAACCACCATTTGGGAGTCAATTCCATTAGTTTTGAGCAATATCAACATTGAAAGGTCAGAATCACATTGTTGGTCAAAAAGTGCTTCTCTCGCTCTGAAAAGAATTTTGCACGCATAAAAACATGACAAGTGAATATTTCTGTTCCTTTCAATGCAAACGTGTTATTATGCTTACAAAAGGGTTATTTAAGCATAAACCACCATTTGGGAGTCAATTCCATTCGTTTTGAGCAATATCAACATTGAAAGGTCAGAATCACATTGTTGGTCAAAAAGTGCTTCTCTCGCTCTGAAAAGCATTTTGCACGCATAAAAACATGACAAGTGAATATTTCTGTTCCTTTCAATGCAAACGTGTTATTATGCTTACAAAAGGGTTATTTAAGCATTAACCACCATTTGGGAGTCAATTCCATTAGTTTTGAGCAATATCAACATTGAAAGGTCAGAATCACATTGTTGGTCAAAAAGTGCTTCTCTCGCTCTGAAAAGCATTTTGCACGCATAAAAACATGACAAGTTAATATTTCTGTTCCTTTCAATGCAAACGTGTTATTATGCTTACAAAAGGGTTATTTAAGCATAAACCACCATTTGGGAGTGAATTCCAGTAGTTTTGAGCAATATCAACATTGAAAGGTCAGAATCACATTGTTGGTCAAAAAGTGCTTCTCTCGCTCTGAAAAGCATTTTGCACGCATAAAAACTTGACAAGTGAATATTTCTGTTTCTTTCAATTCAAAAGTGTTTTTATGCTTACAAAAGGGTTATTTAAGCATAAACCACCATTTGGGAGTCAATTCCATTAGTTTTGAGCAATATCAACATTGAAAGGTCAGAATCACATTGTTGGTCAAAAAGTGCTTCTCTCGCTCTGAAAAGCATTTTGCACGCATAAAAACATGACAAGTGAATATTTCTGTTCCTTTCAATGCAAACGTGTTATTATGCTTACAAAAGGGTTATTTAAGCATAAACCACCATTTGGGAGTCAATTCCATTCGTTTTGAGCAATATCAACATTGAAAGGTCAGAATCACATTGTTGGTCAAAAAGTGCTTCTCTCGCTCTGAAAAGCATTTTGCACGCATAAAAACATGACAAGTGAATATTTCTGTTCCTTTCAATGCAAACGTGTTATTATGCTTACAAAAGGGTTATTTAAGCATAAACCACCATTTGGGAGTGAATTCCATTAGTTTTGAGCAATATCAACATTGAAAGGTCAGAATCACATTGTTGGTCAAAAAGTGCTTCTCTCGCTCTGAAAAGCATTTTGCACGCATAAAAACTTGACAAGTGAATATTTCTGTTTCTTTCAATTCAAACGTGTTTTTATGCTTACAAAAGGGTTATTTAAGCATAAACCACCATTTGGGAGTCAATTCCATTCGTTTTGAGCAATATCAACATTGAAAGGTCAGAATCACATTGTTGGTCAAAAAGTGCTTCTCTCGCTCTGAAAAGCATTTTGCACGCATAAAAACTGGACAAGTGAATATTTCTGTTTCTTTCAATTCAAACGTGTTTTTATGCTTACAAAAGGGTTATTTAAGCATAAACCACCATTTGGGAGTCAATTCCATTAGTTTTGAGCAATATCAACATTGAAAGGTCAGAATCACATTGTTGGTCAAAAAGTGCTTCTCTCGCTCTGAAAAGCATTTTGCACGCATAAAAACATGACAAGTGAATATTTCTGTTCCTTTCAATGCAAACGTGTTATTATGCTTACAAAAGGGTTATTTAAGCATAAACCACCATTTGGGAGTCAATTCCATTCGTTTAGAGCAATATCAACATTGAAAGGTCAGAATCACATTGTTGGTCAAAAAGTGCTTCTCTCGCTCTGAAAAGCATTTTGCACGCATAAAAACATGACAAGTGAATATTTCTGTTCCTTTCAATGCAAACGTGTTATTATGCTTACAAAAGGGTTATTTAAGCATAAACCACCATTTGGGAGTGAATTCCAGTAGTTTTGAGCAATATCAACATTGAAAGGTCAGAATCACATTGTTGGTCAAAAAGTGCTTCTCTCGCTCTGAAAAGCATTTTGCACGCATAAAAACTTGACAAGTGAATATTTCTGTTTCTTTCAATTCAAACGTGTTTTTATGCTTACAAAATGGTTATTTAAGCATAAACCACAATTTGGGAGTGAATTCCATTAGTTTTGAGCAATATCAACATTGAAAGGTCAGAATCACATTGTTGGTCAAAAAGTGCTTCTCTCGCTCTGAAAAGCATTTTGCACGCATAAAAACTTGACAAGTGAATATTTCTGTTCCTTTCAATGCAAACGTGTTATTATGCTTACAAAATGGTTATTTAAGCATAAACCACCATTTGGGAGTGAATTCCATTAGTTTTGAGCAATATCAACATTGAAAGGTCAGAATCACATTGTTGGTCAAAAAGTGCTTCTCTCGCTCTGAAAAGCATTTTGCACGCATAAAAACTTGACAAGTGAATATTTCTGTTTCTTTCAATTCAAACGTGTTTTTATGCTTACAAAAGGGTTATTTAAGCATAAACCACCAATTGGGAGTGAATTCCATTCGTTTTGAGCAATATCAACATTGTAAGGTCAGAATCACATTGTTGGTCAAAAAGTGCTTCTCTCGCTCTGAAAAGCATTTTGCACACATAAAAACTTGACAAGTGAATATTTCTGTTCCTTTCAATGCAAACGTTTTATTATGCTTACAAAAGGGTTATTTAAGCATAAACCACCATTTGGGAGTGAATTCCATTAGTTTTGAGCAATATCAACATTGAAAGGTCAGAATCACATTGTTGGTCAAAAAGTGCTTCTCTCGCTCTGAAAAGCATTTTGCACGCATAAAAACTTCACAAGTGAATATTTCTGTTTATTTCAATTCAAACGTGTTTTTATGCTTACAAAAGGGTTATTTAAGCATAAACCACAATTTGGTAGTGAATTCCATTAGTTTTGAGCAATATCAACATTGAAAGGTCAGAATCACATTGTTGGTCAAAAAGTGCTTCTCTCGCTCTGAAAAGCATTTTGCACACATAAAAACTAGAAAAGTGAATAGTTCTGTTCCTTTCAATGCAAACGTGTTATTATGCTTACAAAAGGGTTATTTAAGCATAAACCACCATTTGGGAGTGAATTCCATTCGTTTTGAGCAACATCAACATTGTAAGGTCAGAATCACATTGTTGGTCAAAAAGTGCTCTGAAAAGCATTTTGCACGCATAAAAACATGACAAGTGAATATTTCTGTTCCTTTCAATGCAAACGTCTTACTATGCTTACAAAAGGGTTATTTAAGCATAAACCACCATTTGGGAGTCAATTCCATTCGTTTTGAGCAATATCAACATTGAAAGGTCAGAATCACATTGTTGGTCAAAAAGTGCTTCTCTCGCTCTGAAAAGCATTTTGCATGCATAAAAACATGACAAGTGAATATTTCTGTTCCTTTCAATGCAAACGTGTTATTATGCTTACAAAAGGGTTATTTAAGCATAAACCACCATTTGGGAGTCAATTCCATTAGTTTTGAGCAATATCAACATTGAAAGGTCAGAATCACATTGTTGGTCAAAAAGTGCTTCTCTCACTCTGAAAAGCATTTTGCACGCATAAAAACTTGACAAGTGAATATTTCTGTTTCTTTCAATTCAAACGTGTTTTTATGCTTACAAAAGGGTTATTTAAGCATAAACCACCATTTGGGAGTGAATTCCATTAGTTTTGAGCAATATCAACATTGAAAGGTCAGAATCACATTGTTGGTCAAAAAGTGCTTCTCTCGCTCTGAAAAGCATTTTGCACGCATAAAAACTTGACAAGTGAATATTTCTGTTCCTTTCAATGCAAACGTGTTTTTATGCTTACAAAAGGGTTATTTAAGCATAAACCACCAATTGGGAGTGAATTCCATTCGTTTTGAGCAATATCAACATTGTAAGGTCAGAATCACATTGTTGGTCAAAAAGTGCTTCTCTCGCTCTGAAAAGCATTTTGCACACATAAAAACTTGACAAGTGAATATTTCTGTTCCTTTCAATGCAAACGTGTTATTATGCTTACAAAAGGGTTATTTAAGCATAAACCACCATTTGGGAGTGAATTCCAGTAGTTTTGAGCAATATCAACATTGAAAGGCCAGAATCACATTGTTGGTCAAAAAGTGCTTCTCTCGCTCTGAAAAGCATTTTGCACACATAAAAACTAGAAAAGTGAATAGCTATGTTCCTTTCAATGCAAACGTGTTATTATGCTTACAAAAGGGTTATTTAAGCATAAACCACCATTTGGGAGTGAATTCCATTCGTTTTGAGCAATATCAACATTGTAAGGTCAGAATCACATTGTTGGTCAAAAAGTGCTTCTCTCGCTCTGAAAAGCATTTTGCACGCATAAAAACATGACAAATGAATATTTCTGTTCCTTTCAATGCAAACGTGTTATTATGCTTACAAAAGGGTTATTTAAGCATAAACCACCATTTGGGAGTGAATTCCAGTAGTTTTGAGCAATATCAACATTGAAAGGTCAGAATAACATTGTTGGTCAAAAAGTGCTTCTCTCGCTCTGAAAAGCATTTTGCACGCATAAAAACTTGACAAGTGAATATTTCTGTTTCTTTCAATTCAAACGTGTTTTTATGCTTACAAAAGGGTTATTTAAGCATAAACCACCATTTGGGAGTGAATTCCAGTAGTTTTGAGCAATATCAACATTGAAAGGTCAGAATCACATTGTTGGTCAAAAAGTGCTTCTCTCGCTCTGAAAAGCATTTTGCACGCATAAAAACTTGACAAGTGAATATTTCTGTTTCTTTCAATTCAAACGTGTTTTTATGCTTACAAAAGGGTTATTTAAGCATAAACCACCATTTGGGAGTCAATTCCATTAGTTTTGAGCAATATCAACATTGAAAGGTCAGAATCACATTGTTGGTCAAAAAGTGCTTCTCTCGCTCTGAAAAGCATTTTGCACGCATAAAAACATGACAAGTGAATATTTCTGTTCCTTTCAATGCAAACGTGTTATTATGCTTACAAAAGGGTTATTTAAGCATAAACCACCATTTGGGAGTCAATTCCATTCGTTTTGAGCAATATCAACATTGAAAGGTCAGAATCACATTGTTGGTCAAAAAGTGCTTCTCTCGCTCTGAAAAGCATTTTGCACGCATAAAAACATGACAAGTGAATATTTCTGTTCCTTTCAATGCAAACGTGTTATTATGCTTACAAAAGGGTTATTTAAGCATTAACCACCATTTGGGAGTCAATTCCATTAGTTTTGAGCAATATCAACATTGAAAGGTCAGAATCACATTGTTGGTCAAAAAGCGCTTCTCTCGCTCTGAAAAGCATTTTGCACGCATAAAAACATGACAAGTGAATATTTCTGTTCCTTTCAATGCAAATGTGTTATTATGCTTACAAAAGGGTTATTTAAGCATAAACCACCATTTGGGAGTGAATTCCAGTAGTTTTGAGCAATATCAACATTGAAAGGTCAGAATCACATTGTTGGTCAAAAAGTGCTTCTCTCGCTCTGAAAAGCATTTTGCACGCATAAAAACTTGACAAGTGAATATTTCTGTTTCTTTCAATTCAAAAGTGTTTTTATGCTTACAAAAGGGTTATTTAAGCATAAACCACCATTTGGGAGTCAATTCCATTAGTTTTGAGCAGTATCAACATTGAAAGGTCAGAATCACATTGTTGGTCAAAAAGTGCTTCTCTCGCTCTGAAAAGCATTTTGCACGCATAAAAACATGACAAGTGAATATTTCTGTTCCTTTCAATGCAAACGTGTTATTATGCTTACAAAAGGGTTATTTAAGCATAAACCACCATTTGGGAGTCAATTCCATTCGTTTTGAGCAATATCAACATTGAAAGGTCAGAATCACATTGTTGGTCAAAAAGTGCTTCTCTCGCTCTGAAAAGCATTTTGCACGCATAAAAACATGACAAGTGAATATTTCTGTTCCTTTCAATGCAAACGTGTTATTATGCTTACAAAAGGGTTATTTAAGCATAAACCACCATTTGGGAGTGAATTCCATTAGTTTTGAGCAATATCAACATTGAAAGGGCAGAATCACATTGTTGGTCAAAAAGTGCTTCTCTCGCTCTGAAAAGCATTTTGCACGCATAAAAACTTGACAAGTGAATATTTCTGTTTCTTTCAATTCAAACGTGTTTTTATGCTTACAAAAGGGTTATTTAAGCATAAACCACCATTTGGGAGTCAATTCCATTCGTTTTGAGCAATATCAACATTGAAAGGTCAGAATCACATTGTTGGTCAAAAAGTGCTTCTCTCGCTCTGAAAAGCATTTTGCACGCATAAAAACATGACAAGTGAATATTTCTGTTCCTTTCAATGCAAACGTGTTATTATGCTTACAAAAGGGTTATTTAAGCATAAACCACCATTTGGGAGTGAATTCCATTAGTTTTGAGCAATATCAACATTGAAAGGTCAGAATCACATTGTTGGTCAAAAAGTGCTTCTCTCGCTCTGAAAAGCATTTTGCACGCATAAAAACATGACAAGTGAATATTTCTGTTTCTTTCAATTCAAACGTGTTTTTATGCTTACAAAAGGGTTATTTAAGCATAAACCACCATTTGGTAGTGAATTCCATTAGTTTTGAGCAATATCAACATTAAAAGGTCAGAATCACATTGTTGGTCAAAAAGTGCTTCTCTCGCTCTGAAAAGCATTTTGCACACATAAAAACTAGAAAAGTGAATAGTTCTGTTCCTTTCAATGCAAACGTGTTATTATGCTTACAAAAGGGTTATTTAAGCATAAACCACCATTTGGGAGTGAATTCCATTCGTTTTGAGCAATATCAACATTGTAAGGTCAGAATCACATTGTTGGTCAAAAAGTGCTTCTCTCGCTCTGAAAAGCATTTTGCACGCATAAAAACATGACAAGTGAATATTTCTGTTCCTTTCAATGCAAACGTGTTATTACGCTTACAAAAGGGTTATTTAAGCATAAACCACCATTTGGGAGTCAATTCCAGTAGTTTTGAGCAATATCAACATTGAAAGGTCAGAATCACATTGTTGGTCAAAAAGTGCTTCTCTCGCTCTGAAAAGCATTTTGCACGCATAAAAACTTGACAAGTGAATATTTCTGTTTCTTTCAATTCAAACGTGTTTTTATGCTTACAAAAGGGTTATTTAAGCATAAACCACCATTTGGTAGTGAATTCCATTAGTTTTGAGCAATATCAACATTGAAAGGTCAGAATCACATTGTTGGTCAAAAAGTGCTTCTCTCGCTCTGAAAAGCATTTTGCACGCATAAAAATATGACAAGTGAATATTTCTGTTCCTTTCAATGCAAACGTGTTATTATGCTTACAAAAGGGTTATTTAAGCATAAACCACCATTTGGGAGTGAATTCCAGTAGTTTTGAGCAATATCAACATTGAAAGGTCAGAACCACATTGTTGGTCAAAAAGTGCTTCTCTCGCTCTGAAAAGCATTTTGCACGCATAAAAACTTGACAAGTGAATATTTCTGTTTCTTTCAATTCAAACGTGTTTTTATGCTTACAAAATGGTTATTTAAGCATAAACCACCATTTGGGAGTCAATTCCATTAGTTTTGAGCAATATCAACATTGAAAGGTCAGAATCACATTGTTGGTCAAAAAGTGCTTCTCTCGCTCTGAAAAGCATTTTGCACGCATAAAAACATGACAAGTGAATATTTCTGTTCCTTTCAATGCAAACGTGTTATTATGCTTACAAAAGGGTTATTTAAGCATAAACCACCATTTGGGAGTCAATTCCATTCGTTTTGAGCAATATCAACATTGAAAGGTCAGAATCACATTGTTGGTCAAAAAGTGCTTCTCTCGCTCTGAAAAGCATTTTGCACGCATAAAAACATGACAAGTGAATATTTCTGTTCCTTTCAATGCAAACGTGTTATTATGCTTACAAAAGGGTTATTTAAGCATAAACCACCATTTGGAAGTCAATTCCATTAGTTTTGAGCAATATCAACATTGAAAGGTCAGAATCACATTGTTGGTCAAAAAGTGCTTCTCTCGCTCTGAAAAGCATTATGCACGCATAAAAACATGACAAGTGAATATTTCTGTTCCTTTCAATGCAAACGTGTTATTATGCTTACAAAAGGGTTATTTAAGCATAAACCACCATTTGGGAGTGAATTCCAGTAGTTTTGAGCAATATCAACATTGAAAGGTCAGAATCACATTGTTGGTCAAAAAGTGCTTCTCTCGCTCTGAAAAGCATTTTGCACGCATAAAAACTTGACAAGTGAATATTTCTGTTTCTTTCAATTCAAAAGTGTTTTTATGCTTACAAAAGGGTTATTTAAGCATAAACCACCATTTGGGAGTCAATTCCATTAGTTTTGAGCAATATCAACATTGAAAGGTCAGAATCACATTGTTGGTCAAAAAGTGCTTCTCTCGCTCTGAAAAGCATTTTGCACGCATAAAAACATGACAAGTGAATATTTCTGTTCCTTTCAATGCAAACGTGTTATTATGCTTACAAAAGGGTTATTTAAGCATAAACCACCATTTGGGAGTCAATTCCATTCGTTTTGAGCAATATCAACATTGAAAGGTCAGAATCACATTGTTGGTCAAAAAGTGCTTCTCTCGCTCTGAAAAGCATTTTGCACGCATAAAAACATGACAAGTGAATATTTCTGTTCCTTTCAATGCAAACGTGTTATTATGCTTACAAAAGGGTTATTTAAGCATAAACCACCATTTGGGAGTGAATTCCATTAGTTTTGAGCAATATCAACATTGAAAGGTCAGAATCACATTGTTGGTCAAAAAGTGCTTCTCTCGCTCTGAAAAGCATTTTGCACGCATAAAAACTTGACAAGTGAATATTTCTGTTCCTTTCAATGCAAACGTGTTTTTATGCTTACAAAAGGGTTATTTAAGCATAAACCACCAATTGGGAGTGAATTCCATTCGTTTTGAGCAATATCAACATTGTAAGGTCAGAATCACATTGTTGGTCAAAAAGTGCTTCTCTCGCTCTGAAAAGCATTTTGCACACATAAAAACTTGACAAGTGAATATTTCTGTTCCTTTCAATGCAAACGTGTTATTATGCTTACAAAAGGGTTATTTAAGCATAAACCACCATTTGGGAGTGAATTCCAGTAGTTTTGAGCAATATCAACATTGAAAGGCCAGAATCACACTGTTGGTCAAAAAGTGCTTCTCTCGCTCTGAAAAGCATTTTGCACACATAAAAACTAGAAAAGTGAATAGCTATGTTCCTTTCAATGCAAACGTGTTATTATGCTTACAAAAGGGTTATTTAAGCATAAACCACCATTTGGGAGTGAATTCCATTCGTTTTGAGCAATATCAACATTGTAAGGTCAGAATCACATTGTTGGTCAAAAAGTGCTTCTCTCGCTCTGAAAAGCATTTTGCACGCATAAAAACATGACAAATGAATATTTCTGTTCCTTTCAATGCAAACGTGTTATTATGCTTACAAAAGGGTTATTTAAGCATAAACCACCATTTGGGAGTGAATTCCAGTAGTTTTGAGCAATATCAACATTGAAAGGTCAGAATCACATTGTTGGTCAAAAAGTGCTTCTCTCGCTCTGAAAAGCATTTTGCACGCATAAAAACTTGACAAGTGAATATTTCTGTTTCTTTCAATTCAAACGTGTTTTTATGCTTACAAAAGGGTTATTTAAGCATAAACCACCATTTGGGAGTGAATTCCAGTAGTTTTGAGCAATATCAACATTGAAAGGTCAGAATCACATTGTTGGTCAAAAAGTGCTTCTCTCGCTCTGAAAAGCATTTTGCACGCATAAAAACTTGACAAGTGAATATTTCTGTTTCTTTCAATTCAAACGTGTTTTTATGCTTACAAAAGGGTTATTTAAGCATAAACCACCATTTGGGAGTCAATTCCATTAGTTTTGAGCAATATCAACATTGAAAGGTCAGAATCACATTGTTGGTCAAAAAGTGCTTCTCTCGCTCTGAAAAGCATTTTGCACGCATAAAAACATGACAAGTGAATATTTCTGTTCCTTTCAATGCAAACGTGTTATTATGCTTACAAAAGGGTTATTTAAGCATAAACCACCATTTGGGAGTCAATTCCATTCGTTTTGAGCAATATCAACATTGAAAGGTCAGAATCACATTGTTGGTCAAAAAGTGCTTCTCTCGCTCTGAAAAGCATTTTGCACGCATAAAAACATGACAAGTGAATATTTCTGTTCCTTTCAATGCAAACGTGTTATTATGCTTACAAAAGGGTTATTTAAGCATTAACCACCATTTGGGAGTCAATTCCATTAGTTTTGAGCAATATCAACATTGAAAGGTCAGAATCACATTGTTGGTCAAAAAGCGCTTCTCTCGCTCTGAAAAGCATTTTGCACGCATAAAAACATGACAAGTGAATATTTCTGTTCCTTTCAATGCAAACGTGTTATTATGCTTACAAAAGGGTTATTTAAGCATAAACCACCATTTGGGAGTGAATTCCAGTAGTTTTGAGCAATATCAACATTGAAAGGTCAGAATCACATTGTTGGTCAAAAAGTGCTTCTCTCGCTCTGAAAAGCATTTTGCACGCATAAAAACTTGACAAGTGAATATTTCTGTTTCTTTCAATTCAAAAGTGTTTTTATGCTTACAAAAGGGTTATTTAAGCATAAACCACCATTTGGGAGTCAATTCCATTAGTTTTGAGCAGTATCAACATTGAAAGGTCAGAATCACATTGTTGGTCAAAAAGTGCTTCTCTCGCTCTGAAAAGCATTTTGCACGCATAAAAACATGACAAGTGAATATTTCTGTTCCTTTCAATGCAAACGTGTTATTATGCTTACAAAAGGGTTATTTAAGCATAAACCACCATTTGGGAGTCAATTCCATTCGTTTTGAGCAATATCAACATTGAAAGGTCAGAATCACATTGTTGGTCAAAAAGTGCTTCTCTCGCTCTGAAAAGCATTTTGCACGCATAAAAACATGACAAGTGAATATTTCTGTTCCTTTCAATGCAAACGTGTTATTATGCTTACAAAAGGGTTATTTAAGCATAAACCACCATTTGGGAGTGAATTCCATTAGTTTTGAGCAATATCAACATTGAAAGGGCAGAATCACATTGTTGGTCAAAAAGTGCTTCTCCCGCTCTGAAAAGCATTTTGCACGCATAAAAACTTGACAAGTGAATATTTCTGTTTCTTTCAATTCAAACGTGTTTTTATGCTTACAAAAGGGTTATTTAAGCATAAACCACCATTTGGGAGTCAATTCCATTCGTTTTGAGCAATATCAACATTGAAAGGTCAGAATCACATTGTTGGTCAAAAAGTGCTTCTCTCGCTCTGAAAAGCATTTTGCACGCATAAAAACATGACAAGTGAATATTTCTGTTCCTTTCAATGCAAACGTGTTATTATGCTTACAAAAGGGTTATTTAAGCATAAACCACCATTTGGGAGTGAATTCCATTAGTTTTGAGCAATATCAACATTGAAAGGTCAGAATCACATTGTTGGTCAAAAAGTGCTTCTCTCGCTCTGAAAAGCATTTTGCACGCATAAAAACATGACAAGTGAATATTTCTGTTTCTTTCAATTCAAACGTGTTTTTATGCTTACAAAAGGGTTATTTAAGCATAAACCACCATTTGGTAGTGAATTCCATTAGTTTTGAGCAATATCAACATTAAAAGGTCAGAATCACATTGTTGGTCAAAAAGTGCTTCTCTCGCTCTGAAAAGCATTTTGCACACATAAAAACTAGAAAAGTGAATAGTTCTGTTCCTTTCAATGCAAACGTGTTATTATGCTTACAAAAGGGTTATTTAAGCATAAACCACCATTTGGGAGTGAATTCCATTCGTTTTGAGCAATATCAACATTGTAAGGTCAGAATCACATTGTTGGTCAAAAAGTGCTTCTCTCGCTCTGAAAAGCATTTTGCACGCATAAAAACATGACAAGTGAATATTTCTGTTCCTTTCAATGCAAACGTGTTATTACGCTTACAAAAGGGTTATTTAAGCATAAACCACCATTTGGGAGTCAATTCCAGTAGTTTTGAGCAATATCAACATTGAAAGGTCAGAATCACATTGTTGGTCAAAAAGTGCTTCTCTCGCTCTGAAAAGCATTTTGCACGCATAAAAACTTGACAAGTGAATATTTCTGTTTCTTTCAATTCAAACGTGTTTTTATGCTTACAAAAGGGTTATTTAAGCATAAACCACCATTTGGTAGTGAATTCCATTAGTTTTGAGCAATATCAACATTGAAAGGTCAGAATCACATTGTTGGTCAAAAAGTGCTTCTCTCGCTCTGAAAAGCATTTTGCACGCATAAAAATATGACAAGTGAATATTTCTGTTCCTTTCAATGCAAACGTGTTATTATGCTTACAAAAGGGTTATTTAAGCATAAACCACCATTTGGGAGTGAATTCCAGTAGTTTTGAGCAATATCAACATTGAAAGGTCAGAACCACATTGTTGGTCAAAAAGTGCTTCTCTCGCTCTGAAAAGCATTTTGCACGCATAAAAACTTGACAAGTGAATATTTCTGTTTCTTTCAATTCAAACGTGTTTTTATGCTTACAAAATGGTTATTTAAGCATAAACCACCATTTGGGAGTCAATTCCATTAGTTTTGAGCAATATCAACATTGAAAGGTCAGAATCACATTGTTGGTCAAAAAGTGCTTCTCTCGCTCTGAAAAGCATTTTGCACGCATAAAAACATGACAAGTGAATATTTCTGTTCCTTTCAATGCAAACGTGTTATTATGCTTACAAAAGGGTTATTTAAGCATAAACCACCATTTGGGAGTCAATTCCATTCGTTTTGAGCAATATCAACATTGAAAGGTCAGAATCACATTGTTGGTCAAAAAGTGCTTCTCTCGCTCTGAAAAGCATTTTGCACGCATAAAAACATGACAAGTGAATATTTCTGTTCCTTTCAATGCAAACGTGTTATTATGCTTACAAAAGGGTTATTTAAGCATAAACCACCATTTGGAAGTCAATTCCATTAGTTTTGAGCAATATCAACATTGAAAGGTCAGAATCACATTGTTGGTCAAAAAGTGCTTCTCTCGCTCTGAAAAGCATTATGCACGCATAAAAACATGACAAGTGAATATTTCTGTTCCTTTCAATGCAAACGTGTTATTATGCTTACAAAAGGGTTATTTAAGCATAAACCACCATTTGGGAGTGAATTCCAGTAGTTTTGAGCAATATCAACATTGAAAGGTCAGAATCACATTGTTGGTCAAAAAGTGCTTCTCTCGCTCTGAAAAGCATTTTGCACGCATAAAAACTTGACAAGTGAATATTTCTGTTTCTTTCAATTCAAAAGTGTTTTTATGCTTACAAAAGGGTTATTTAAGCATAAACCACCATTTGGGAGTCAATTCCATTAGTTTTGAGCAATATCAACATTGAAAGGTCAGAATCACATTGTTGGTCAAAAAGTGCTTCTCTCGCTCTGAAAAGCATTTTGCACGCATAAAAACATGACAAGTGAATATTTCTGTTCCTTTCAATGCAAACGTGTTATTATGCTTACAAAAGGGTTATTTAAGCATAAACCACCATTTGGGAGTCAATTCCATTCGTTTTGAGCAATATCAACATTGAAAGGTCAGAATCACATTGTTGGTCAAAAAGTGCTTCTCTCGCTCTGAAAAGCATTTTGCACGCATAAAAACATGACAAGTGAATATTTCTGTTCCTTTCAATGCAAACGTGTTATTATGCTTACAAAAGGGTTATTTAAGCATAAACCACCATTTGGGAGTGAATTCCATTAGTTTTGAGCAATATCAACATTGAAAGGTCAGAATCACATTGTTGGTCAAAAAGTGCTTCTCTCGCTCTGAAAAGCATTTTGCACGCATAAAAACTTGACAAGTGAATATTTCTGTTTCTTTCAATTCAAACGTGTTTTTATGCTTACAAAAGGGTTATTTAAGCATAAACCACCATTTGGGAGTCAATTCCATTCGTTTTGAGCAATATCAACATTGAAAGGTCAGAATCACATTGTTGGTCAAAAAGTGCTTCTCTCGCTCTGAAAAGCATTTTGCACGCATAAAAACATGACAAGTGAATATTTCTGTTCCTTTCAATGCAAACGTGTTATTATGCTTACAAAAGGGTTATTTAAGCATAAACCACCATTTGGGAGTGAATTCCAGTAGTTTTGAGCAATATCAACATTGAAAGGTCAGAATCACATTGTTGGTCAAAAAGTGCTTCTCTCGCTCTGAATAGCATTTTGCACGCATAAAAACTGGACAAGTGAATATTTCTGTTTCTTTCAATTCAAACGTGTTTTTATGCTTACAAAAGGGTTATTTAAGCATAAACCACCATTTGGTAGTGAATTCCATTAGTTTTGAGCAATATCAACATTAAAAGGTCAGAATCACATTGTTGGTCAAAAAGTGCTTCTCTCGCTCTGAAAAGCATTTTGCACACATAAAAACTAGAAAAGTGAATAGTTCTGTTCCTTTCAATGCAAACGTGTTATTATGCTTACAAAAGGGTTATTTAAGCATAAACCACCATTTGGGAGTGAATTCCATTCGTTTTGAGCAATATCAACATTGTAAGGTCAGAATCACATTGTTGGTCAAAAAGTGCTTCTCTCGCTCTGAAAAGCATTTTGCACGCATAAAAACATGACAAGTGAATATTTCTGTTCCTTTCAATGCAAACGTGTTATTACGCTTACAAAAGGGTTATTTAAGCATAAACCACCATTTGGGAGTCAATTCCAGTAGTTTTGAGCAATATCAACATTGAAAGGTCAGAATCACATTGTTGGTCAAAAAGTGCTTCTCTCGCTCTGAAAAGCATTTTGCACGCATAAAAACTTGACAAGTGAATATTTCTGTTTCTTTCAATTCAAACGTGTTTTTATGCTTACAAAAGGGTTATTTAAGCATAAACCACCATTTGGTAGTGAATTCCATTAGTTTTGAGCAATATCAACATTGAAAGGTCAGAATCACATTGTTGGTCAAAAAGTGCTTCTCTCGCTCTGAAAAGCATTTTGCACGCATAAAAATATGACAAGTGAATATTTCTGTTCCTTTCAATGCAAACGTGTTATTATGCTTACAAAAGGGTTATTTAAGCATAAACCACCATTTGGGAGTGAATTCCAGTAGTTTTTGAGCAATATCAACATTGAAAGGTCAGAACCACATTGTTGGTCAAAAAGTGCTTCTCTCGCTCTGAAAAGCATTTTGCACGCATAAAAACTTGACAAGTGAATATTTCTGTTTCTTTCAATTCAAACGTGTTTTATGCTTACAAAATGGTTATTTAAGCATAAACCACCATTTGGGAGTCAATTCCATTAGTTTTGAGCAATATCAACATTGAAAGGTCAGAATCACATTGTTGGTCAAAAAGTGCTTCTCTCGCTCTGAAAAGCATTTTGCACGCATAAAAACATGACAAGTGAATATTTCTGTTCCTTTCAATGCAAACGTGTTATTATGCTTACAAAAGGGTTATTTAAGCATAAACCACCATTTGGGAGTCAATTCCATTCGTTTTGAGCAATATCAACATTGAAAGGTCAGAATCACATTGTTGGTCAAAAAGTGCTTCTCTCGCTCTGAAAAGCATTTTGCACGCATAAAAACATGACAAGTGAATATTTCTGTTCCTTTCAATGCAAACGTGTTATTATGCTTACAAAAGGGTTATTTAAGCATAAACCACCATTTGGA
>NW_027641605.1:0-20000 GCF_949987615.1 Pollachius pollachius
AAGGGGAGGGCGTCTGTGGCGCGACTTCATTAGCGGTCGTAGGCTGCTGTGTGTTTTAAAAGCGATTGTTATGAAAATAAGCGTTTCAGGGAAAGGCTGAAATATTATCACCCTCTAATACCTAGACTATAAAAGTGTTCCAAACCATACACAAGATAAAATGGTTATGTCTGTGTGTGCTTTTGTGTGTTATTATTTGATTTCACTTGAGTGTTTTTGTGTGAATTGCAACAGCACATTTTCTTTATCATCTTTTACCATCTATGTTGTTTTGCATGCTCTATTGGTAATTTCTGTCATTAGTTCGAAGCAGAAAAACACACATTTCCTTGGAGATATGAGCGTAACCAAAAGAGCAAGATAAACAATGTGACTCAGGTCCAGTTGAACTTAATTTTGCTGAAAGTAGAATACACTTTGTTGAGATGTACTGTCTCCAAATGTTTGAGATATAGCTATCATGCCCTCATTAAACAGATTTTCTATGATGACTTTCTGATTCCTATAGCTAACCCTTGGCCCATCTAACATATGTTTAGGAATCTACAGAAATAGACGTCATTTTTGTATATCCCCAAAATTATTTTTTTTGAAAAAATAAGAAAACAAAAGGAATGTAATTCATTTTTGGTAATACAAACTAAAAGGCTCTCGATGTTCTATGTACTTTCCAGGTTGTTCATGTGAACTATTTAGTTACTTGGCAGACACTTTTGCTGCTAAATAACTGAACTCAGTGGACACAGGTAGGTCTGTGGACATTGGGGATCAAACACAGAACCTCTTGGGAGTCAAACCCCGCCTAACAACTATACTATAGCATAGATCCTGTGTGTGTGTGTGTGTCCTATAGTAAATGATCAGGAATGCTGTGCACGTAAGGGGGAGGTTACACACACATATACACACACGAAGACACAGATCCATCTATAATCACTTCAATGATTCCTGGGGAGATTGCGATGGAAAGGTTGAAGGTAATTGCAACATTTAACAGTGCCACCTCCCAGCCAGCTTCGTCTTCTCGCCCTTTGTTAAAAATCTGACATCGGATTCCTTAATCCCTGATTGTTAACATTTTACCGCGCACAGGAATAATTAGTTGGAGCTTCTCTATACTGCACTTTTTGGCTGCATCTCAGTGGTGTGAAGATGTCTTGTTATGTTAAAACCGGTGGAAACACTTAAAGTAGGCCATTCTGATATTTTAGGTTGTGAAACTTGTATTGCGTTTAGTTCCAAAAATAATGACCACATTTTCCTATTGCAGTGACTTGCAAAATGAATATCTCATCCAGCTGTGATTTGCTGTTCTTGACCACAGACAAAATACTTTAATACTACTTGTCGTGGCAGAATGCCTTTCAATGTTGACATTCATATGTTTAACAGAGTCCAAACATAATCTTTATTTTAAACACGTGGCCTGGTAGTTAAACGCCAGCGTTTTAGCGGGGGTATGTTATCCACGGATCACCTTCTCTGGCCTTATAAGAGAATCCACTGGGCCCCGCACTACTATAACATAATGTATTAAAGCTGGGGTAGGCAACATTTGAGAAACCAGCCAGAGATAATTTCATTTTGAGGGCATAAAGACGCAACATTCCCACCACCCCTCACTCCAGGCCTTCCTCCAAACCACGTGACTAGCTCGCTAGCTTTAGCAAAAGGTCTACCTAGTCTTGTGGAAGACCCCGGTCACACGCAGTAAGTGCACAGGCAGAGTGCACGCAGGTCACTGGGTAGGTAGGTAGGTAGGTAGACAGACAGGTAGATAGAAGGTAGGCCATTGTCATCATTTCATTCAGGCCGAATGATGACGAGGGTCTACAGAGAAGTTCAACAAATGCCTCAAAGCTTCTAAAGTAAAACCCTCACCTAGTTTAAAAGTGTTTATAAAATTGTTCATTAAGAAACATGATTCATTTGTTATACTTTAATTTATGATTTTGTATGGAGTAACGAGTGAGTGCAGTGCCTTTATAACAATTTTTAAAATTATTAATGTGTGCTGCTTTTAAAACTGACTTCCCTCCTCGGGGACGACTAAAGTACCAACCCCCAACATCCGATCTAATATTCGTATCAAACCTAATTTATGGCGCCTAGTCAAATTGCCTCTTATCGCCGGAATACCAAAACAATTGAATCTAATATAACATGATGTAATCTTGCCTCCACGTTCCATCCGAGTCTTCATGGAAACATCCAGAATGCCCCTCGCAGCTCTCTCAATGAACCCTACACCTCGGACTGGGGGCATTTTGTTCACTCCTGTCTGGATCTACCTATGTGTACCACCATATTGGCCGGGCCGGGGTGGTTCGTGGTGGGGAGGGACCCGCTCTGCACCTTGTCCACTTTGGGATCATAAGGTTTTAGGGTTTCATAAAGAGGGGATTGTTTTTGGTGTTATTGGCTTTCTGAAGCGTTTTGGGGAGACATTGTAGTGTTTGGAAACAGCCTAGTGCTCAGGAATGTGTGTGAGGGAGAAGGCGCGGGAGTTTGGCAGCACGACATCATTAGTGGTCCTGTAGGCTTTTGTGTGTTTTAAAGGGAAATTGTTACACAAACAAACGTTTCAGGGAATAACTGGATGATACCCTGATGCATCCACTTAAACTGTAGAAGTCAAAATCAATGTTGAACTAGTAAGTATGGTTGAATTGCAATAACATATTTCTGATTATGAAAAGAAAAACAAAGTAGGTTATAATCAGCCCACCTAAAGTAGGCCTATATAAACACAAGCAATTTTATTATGATTACATCGCCCAAATACCATTTATAATGTTAGAATATATATATATATATATATATATATATATATATATATATATATATATATATATATATATATATATATCATACACTGTATTTAACTTTCAATTTGGCAATGCCAGTGACTTTTACTTAATAATAACTGTACGGCAGAGTTGAACTGATGATAGTAAAACAATGTTGACTTTACTGTGAAAAAGTTTAGCGTAGCAAAGCAAAGAGAACGAATCAGCGTCCAAGGCTTTCACTTTTAATTGAAAGAAAAGGCTATGTAATTAGCTAGCCAGGTAACTAACTGTATAATCAAAGCTGATCTTTGATAATTCATCACGATCATGTTTCAATAAAAAAATATTTAAGAGTAAACTCAATACATGGGTACAACCAAAATGTAACTGATTATATCCAGGATCATGTTATCAGTATCCAATTCAATAAATACTTTTCAGAGGATAACCAACCGAAGCGACGCGTCATGGATGTTTAATTAGCTTTCTTGAAAATGCTGCTGCACTTCTAATTCTTGACAGTAGAGGGAGACATCGTCCATGGAAGATCTCATCAATCACTGAGCGTGACAACTGATCAAATTAAAGTGATTTGAATTGATTTGTATGAAATACCTTGTTTGTCGTTAATAACCTATCTTAAGTTTGTTGTTAAAAATCTGGTGTTTGAATAATACACACATGGTCTTAATTATTACAATTGGCTATCATTTGCATTGATTTTTCAAAGAAAGCTTTTATTATCAATATAAGGAATAGGCGATATTATACAAGGCACCGTTGCATTAAGTTTTAAATTACATTAATGTCCCTATTGCAGTCTTTTAACTAGACCATGTGGTCTCTCTCTCTCTCTCTCTCTCTCTCTCTCTCTCTCTCTCTCTCTCTCTCTCTCTCTCTCTCTCTCTCTCCCCTCTCTCTCTCTCTCTCTCTCTCTCTCGCCCTCCCTCTCTCACACCGTGCAGAGTTAACGCCGTTAAGTCGCAGTCCCGTTGTGCAGCGTGTGGTATGGAGGTGTAGACCGAATGCACCGGACCCGTCGTGTGTTTCTACCAGTACATCCAGCCGAGACGTGGAGATATCCCAGAACACGACGTCTGCAAGCGGACCTCGGCGCTCTAGACGGTGCACATTTGCTGGGGGGATTGGAATAAGAGAAGGCAACACGTATCCGTTGGGATTGAACTCCTGAGGAACGCGCAGGAGTTGGGATCGGGAGGCGCACGCCAGAAACCGGGGGGACAGTGTCGAGAGAACCGAGGGGAGGAACCGAGTGAGGACCCGGAGGAACCGTTTTTGTTTTTGTGTCCGTTTTTAAACCGTTGAAGAACATGAGGAACACTTGGATACTTTTGACCCTCGCCTCGGCGGTCTTCCTCTCCGCGCACCGGGTAAGTTTGAGTCCGGGGATGTGGAGCTGTGAGCCGGGTGGGCAGCAGCCCGGGGCGGCGGGGTGGGCGCCGTGGGGCGGCGGAACCACCGGTCGGTCCCTGCTGGGTCCAGTGGTCCCCTTTCTATTGTAAGGCTTTTCTTATCCGTTATGTCTGAGGAACATGTCAGGTGATATTAGTCAGTTATATTACAGTTTTATTAGTGGCTGGTTTGGTGTTTACAGTGTTTTTCCGTTAATCTACCGTTTGCGTTGAATTGATTATCCGAGCGTGGAAATAGGGTTTTCCTTGGAGAGAAGGAATTGTGTGATTGAAGCGATCCCACATTCCCTCCAAAGTACATTCGGACCACGAGTACGTGGCAAGCTCCTCTGAAAATATGAAGCTATAGTTGAATGAAATGAAGTCCGGGACGATTCCAGTGGTGGATACACACACACACACACACACACACACACACACACACACACACACACACACACACACACACACACACACACACACACACACACACACACACACACAAAGTGTCTTCTTAATTGGAGCGCGGCGCTAATTGGCTGCCTGGTCGCCCTGCGCTCTGCGCGGGGAGGCCCGTCAGATGGTGTCTCTTTAATCTGCGGGCCGTCGCCACCATTCTTCCAGCGGCCCTCGGAACACACACTCATCATCTCTCTGTGGATTGGCACTCGGGTAGGTCGCTTGCCGCCCTACCCCCCCCCCCCCCCCCCCCCATCCATTCTGTGTGCCCCCGCTTGCCTAATTAGCGCCGTTTGACACCTCGACCAATTACTCCCTGCGATCTCCCCCAAATTGCCCTCCCGATTCCAGAGCTCGTCTGTAAAGCGACAGAACCGTAGCGTCATGACTTTGTGAATGTGGTCAAGTAGACTCATCATCACCGGCCGCCTATGGCTGCGATGTGTGTGACGACACGTGAACCAGCTGTTTCAACTTACTGGCACCACGATATCACTCGGGACACGGCCGTCATCACACGCACAGGCACGCACGCACGCAGACGCACACACACACACACACACACACACACACACACACACACACACACACACACACACACACACACACACACACACACACACACACACACACACACACGGTCGACAACTTGCTGTGTCTTAATTGACCAGGGTCAAAATAGGAACTTGTCAGTCAGATAGTCACAACATTAACCCCTCCCCCTTGTGGTGCAACAGCCAATGAAAACTCGGAACCATCGCTGTCGAAAGACCAGGCAGCATCAAAACAACAGCAAGGTCTTGATTTATTTTCATTTATATCGAATTGATCAAATTACTTATTTGTTAGTAGTTACCTTCTCTTAACAACCTGCAGCAATCAATAAATCAAATGCTCTTGACAAATCACAGGCCTAATATAAACCAGTCCAGTCGTTTAAATCAGCCTGATGAAATAATTAGATGGCTTACCGGACTGTCCACCTACCTACCCCGAAAACAAACAAAGTATTTGGCAGGAATGGCTGAATTTGTCGGCGCGACACCACTGCAACTGTTGTCGGGTCCCATGTCGTCACGAACCGAGGTCAGACCTTATGTCCATAAACAGGCTGCGCAGTGTGGCCAGATCCAAGATGGCCGCCCTCCAGTTTCCTGCCTGCTGGCTCTCAGAGGGAGGAATGAGGAGGAGGAGCTGGAGGAGGAGCTGGAGGAGCAGCTACTGCTGGGTTGTTGTGGTGTGTACTTCAGCACGACCAGATCTTCTGCTGGTGGCTGGGGTCCTCACAGCTGGGCTGGGGTCTCGGTTCTCCGGGTTCTGTTTGGACCTGGTTCTGCCTCTCGGTTCTCGGTTCTCCGGGTTCTGTTTGGACCTGGTTCTGCCTCTCGGTTCTTAGTTCTCTCGGTTCTGTTTGGACCTGGTTCTGGCTCCCGGTTCTCGGTTCTCCGGGTTCTGTTTGGACCTGGTTCTGGCTCCCGGTTCTCGGTTCTCTGGGTTCTGTTTGGACCTGGTTCTGCCTCTCGGTTCTGGGTTCTCTCGGTTCTGTTTGGACCTGGTTCTGCCTCGGTTGCGGAGGGAATCCTCATCACAGGTTCATTATCACAATAATCAAGGAGAGGTGAATCAGAATTATGTATCAGCTATCTTTTTATGATCTCGTCAGTTCAAAATCCTGTTGCAGCAAACTGTGGTTGGATATTGTATGTGTGGTTTGCTAATCCGGATTATTGCAGACAATCACTTATTATATTGCATCATATATATATCCTTATGTTCTGATCAGATACATATAAGGTCAACCATGCACGCTTGTCAGGAGCAGTTTGGGCTAGGTGCCTTGCTCTGGGACAACTCAGAGCTGGGGATCAAACTAGCAACCTCCCGGGTACAAGTCAACCCCCTCTATCTCCTGAGCTAAGACAACCGATGCACAATATCAGATCATGGTCATGAAATCCCTGTTATGATCTGATTCCGTGTGATATTATTACTTCTGCAATATGACCAGCATCCAGTTCTGAACACATCTCAGCAGGACTGCTGCGATGTGTGTGTAGCATGCTGTGTTGTTCGTAACGCAAGATGTCTATATGTCCTGATACTACCAGAGGTGTTGTCTGTATGCTGGATGCCATTGGGAGATGATTCATGATGAGCATGGTGTTATGTCTGAGCCCTTAGAGGAATGAGCCAGACTAGACAAGACAAACAGAGTGTGAGCAAAACTGTAGAGCGAGTGTGTGTGGGGGGGAGGGAAAGAGAAGAAATGTAAAAAAAGGACAGAATGAGAGCGACATGGGGTGAGGAAGGGAGCCTTGGTAAGAATGGCTGTGTTGTCGTTTCGAACTCAAGGGATTTTTTTGTGATCTGGCGAGAAGTATTCTGTACGTCGGAATCGTCCGCTTTCGTCCTGGATTCCGAGGTCAATCTCGTTAAGGAGGCTGAAAAACTCTACCACACGAGGCCGTAACTTAAGATCCTGTTTCCATGACGGAGCGACCCTGACAAAAACTGTAGACGACGACAAAGTAATGTTTCCTCCACCCTAAAGTCATTTAGACCTAACCGCCATCGCCTGACTGCTTGAGTTACTGTATAAAGGCAGATGTGCTCGGTCCCAAGAAAAAACCTCCACCATTCTTTAAAAAATAAACAGTGTTTTATCCTAATGGCTTCTCAAGAGTGGCGTCGTCGTGACTCTTATCTGGTTTCCAGCGGTGCACTCGCTTCGAGCCACGCAGCCTAGATGACGCTTTGAACGCTTAACGATGCTAGCGCTCCATTTAGGGCCATGCTACGGTTCCAATATCATGGATCATAAACCCATGAACCCACACAAACACAGCTCACACACATTAACACGCACTACACTGTAGGGATGTTGTAACGCAATTTGGGAATCTAATATATATCAAATAGTAAAAAAATATGTATTCTAAATCAGCCACGGTGCGAATATGCATGCAAGAACCGCGCCAGTGAAAATACAGACGGAATTCCCGACCTACACAGCCGAGTGAAGACGGGATTATGCTCCACCCCTTCACCACAGTAGCCAACGTATTTAGAGGATTCAGGTAGACTGGAGTTTTACTAATTTATACAAGTGTTAAATAGTGTGGCGAATGGCTGTACGCGGATGAGGGAGATTATAATACGTGGCTTATAGCGCCGACTGCAAGGTTAGGTTGTTCAAGTATGTCTACAGGTTAGTGCGGAGACGAGGTTAGTGCAAATTCGACCGAAAGTGGAGCACCCTATCCACTAAACTTCCATATCATACCCAATGTGAGATGCGTGTTTTAGAAGGCTAGAAAATAGAAGGTCAGCTAAGTGAAGGCTAGTGAAGGGAAGGCTAGCAAACGGAAGGCTAGCAAACTGAAGGCTAGCAAAGGGAAGGCTACCAACTGAAGGCTAGCAAACTGAAGGCTAGTGAAGGGAAGGCTAGTGAAGAGAACTTGTGGAGCTTAACAAGGCTACAGGCCCCAGGGCTTTTCAACTTCGGCAGCGATTGGTTTGTGCCTTAAGTGCTCTATTTATAATCTACGTCGGCATGAATAAGTGAAGTTTGTGCCTAGCAGACTAGGACTCCATATCTACCCTCCCCCATCTCAGTCTCAGAGGAGGAGGCTGTGGACAGAGAGAGCGACGGAGGGAAGATGGCAAGAACAAAGAGGGAGAAAATCCTCCCCCCCAGTCGGTCTTACGATCACGCCTTTCAAAGTATATACGCTTTTATTTAGTCTACTACCTAAAAACCTACCTAGCCCCTCTCCCCTGTGTGTGCGTGTGCGTGTGTGTGTGTGTGTGTGTGTGTGTGTGTGTGTGTGTGTGGGTGTTCACCTGGTCTCTCTCTGGTCCCTGCAGGGACGTTCATTCATCTCCGCACTCGCCGTTACGCGTCCACTAATGGGCTACACACACACACACACGCACGCACGCACGCACGCACGCACGCACGCACGCACGCACGCACGCACACACACACACAAAGACTACACACACAGAAACACACAGTGACTACACACACACGCATGTGTGTCTCATGCCACAAACACACACACACACACACACACACACACACACACACACACACACACACACACACACACACACACACACACACACACACACACAGAGTCTACACAGTCAAACACACACACACACACGCAGTCTACACACACACACACAAAGACTAACACACACAGACCGACACACACACAGACTGACACACACACACGCACACACACACACACACAGGCTAACCCACACAGAGTCTACACAGTCAAACACACACACACACACGCAGTCTACACACACACACACAAAGACTAACACACACAGACCGACACACACACACACACACACACACACACACACACACACACACACACACACACACACACACACACACACACACACACACACACACACACACAGTGACTACACACACACACACACACACACACACACACACACTACCCATCGTCCTTGTGGTCGGTTGGTTTCTGATTGTCTCTTTCTTATTATATCCTCCTCCTCTCGTTGGACTCCTCTCCTCCGCTCTCTGCGGTCCAGATGTTGGCCTGCGTCGCTGCGCAGTGTCTCTGGTTACCGCGGGAACAGGGGCATCTTTATTCCTCCTCAGACGGTCGGAATGGTGGGAAGAGGGATTTACGCTTTTTCGTGTTTTTCTTTCTTTCCTTCCGTCAGGAGCGTCTCGCTCGGCTTTCCTGGCGCTGGAAAGTGTTTAACATCGACTTAGCGCACACATCTGTGCCCCTGATGTGAGGGCCCTCTCTCCCCCCCCCCTCCCTACACTCAACAACATGTGTGTGTGCGTGTCAGTTTCAGTCTCTGTGTGTGTGTGTGTGTGTGTGTGTATGTCTGTGTTTGCGTCAGTGTCAGTTTGTGTGTATGTGTGTGTGTGTGTGTGTGTGTGTGCGTCGGTCTCAGTATATGTGTGTGTGTGTGTGTTTGTGAGTGTGTCTGTGTGTGTGCGTCCGTCTCAGTTTATGTGTGTGTGTGCTTCCTCCCTCTATCTCTTGTCTAGCAGGTCTTTGTGTGTGTGACCACATCGCCCCCCTGAGACCCCCCCTGAGTGAACACACTTAGTTTGAGGCAACACTCAAAGTACCAACAAATCCACATTTCAATGTGATGTGTTATGACCAAACAAGTTCAAATCCATCAATCCTGACAAAATTAACTGGCTGCACTGAAATTATCATTCTATAAACTCATACGCCTCGCTCTCCCGACCCTGCAAGCCTTGATTTTATTGAAATTAATTTCCAGCTATTCATTAGAATCATGGCATTTTGGCATCTCTGTTGAAAGCCGGTGCTTCCAAGATGGCGGCCGTGTGTCGGTTGGGTGAATTATCTTTGCGGAGAGCACATCCGTTGTGGATGTCAGGGCCAGCGTTTTTCCGCAACCTCCGTTACCCTACAATATATGTCACCGTGTCCATTTCTCCCCATTTCAACCAATTTCCCTGAGCGCACGGAAAAGTTCCCAGAGGATTTCTGTGGCGGGGAGGGATGTGGTTGTGAGGAGGATGACCGGAGGAGGGGGGAGAAGGGGTGGGGGGGGGAGAGAGACAGCCCTGTCAGGCTGTCTCTTACTCTTTTCCTCTCTCTCTTTTTTCCTCTCCCTCTAGTTTTTCTAGTCAGGCCTATAAGGCCAGCTATACGGGTCCATTAGGAGAGGGGGGAGGGATGGAGAATAGGGTGGAGGAGAGAGGAGGAGAGGGGAGGAGAGGGGGGAGGGGAAAGAGGGAGAGTAGGGGAGGGAGGGAGGGAGGGAGGGGGGAGAGGAGGGGAAAGAGGGAGAGTAGGGGAGGGAGGGAGGGAGGGGAGGAGAGGGGAGAGGAGGGGAGGAGAGGGGAGAGGAGGGGAGGAGAGGGGAGAGGAGGGGAGGAGAGGGGAGAGGAGGGGAAAGAGGGAGAGTAGGGGAGGGAGGGAGGGAGGGAGGGAGAACGAGGACAAGTATTTGGCGAGCTGGTGATTCTACGTCAGGTGTTGGCGGCTCTGAGCGGTGTGACGTGCGTGAGAAGTCTGGGGCTGAGGTGACGGAGGCCGGGCCATGTGGCGGCCAGGCCCTGGCCTTTCTCCACCTAATGAGGGCTAAGTGAGCCGCTGGGCAGCCAATGGCCGCACGCATTCCCGGGTAATGCACCCGGCGCTGTGAAGAGCCCGGCAGGGCCGCGGCTTATTAAAGGCACCGCTGAACCCATGTTGAAGTTCATTTTTGTGTGCATTTTGTTGTCAATGCCTCCATGTAAAATCTGGGTAGGACTATTTGTATTACATTAACATCTACATTCAGTGGTGTTTATCTATTGGGACTTACTTAATTAATAAGTACATTTGCCAGAAGAGAGATAAACAACAAAATATCTCTGTGGGTACAGTAAGGATGTTCATAGAACCAAGTGCCAAGAACTAACAATTACCAGGTAAACCCATTCCCCCTATACAACAAAGACAGCTAGGAGAAGACGCAACACAATGACTATTTGTGTTATACTAAAAGTAGTATGAATCTAATTGAAAACATGCACAGCCTTTGCCTTCTCAGACCAACTGAAATTCACCTTTTCCTCGACGCCACGGCAACAACCACAATACACCGTGCTCAAAGATTGTAAACGGGGAGAAGGGCCACTGAAAGTTTTACGACAACACTGTTTGGTCACTGCTGCTCTGTCTGTTACACAATAACTACACAACCCGGGTGCAGGGATGCCCCCACCCCCGCTGTGGTAAACACACGGTGCGTTTTAAAGGCCTATTAGATGGGATTGCGGCCAGTTTGGGGTTTCCTGGTCCGTTAGTCGGGGGCTCCTGTGAAGTCGTCGTAATTGGCCGTGTTCGGTGTTCTGGTCGGGCAGGACACCGGCGAAGCCTTCGAAGATGGCGGACACATGAGTGGGGGGCGGGGGAGGGGGCGTGTGACATCAGCCTCCTTTGTCGTCAGCGGCTTCAAGACGGCTGTGGAAAATGGCACGGCGAATTGAGCACATCTGTGTTCGCTCGCAGTTTATGATCCAGAGTTTTTATCGAATTCCAGAAAGGCACCTTATTAAAACTCTGCCGCGCTGCTCTGCCAAGCAGAAAGCTGTGGATTTCACGTTGTTCCTTTCGCCGTAATTTCCCCAGTCTGGGTTTTAAAAGCGAAGCTAAACGTTCTATAAAAAAGGCAAATCATCCTCTCCGAGCAGGTTGGTCCAAAGCCATTAATTTTATTCCCCAACTGTCATAATAACGAAGAGTTTGTTTTCAGTTCTTAGATGAAGAAGCTCACTGCTGCTTTAGTGGACTGCAGGGCGGCCATTTTAATGACCCCTGTTGCTCGGGGATACTCGTCCATGAGACCCTTTTTGTTACAGTTTACAAAACTAAAACCTGCATTGTTTTAAAGAGTTTCTCCATCTTTTAGATAACCTTCAGATAATAAGGGTAGGATCCCTTGTGCGTGCTGGGTACGGTGTTTTCGCCTCGTTCTTTTACTGCAGAGTGGTGATTGTTGACTCTGTCGAGGCTTGCTTCATTTCCTTATATTGATTCGGAGAAACTTTGATGTCAGGACTTAAAGAAAACTCCTCTCCAGATGTTCCAGTGTGTGTGCTGATGTGTGTTTGAAGGTCCAGAACGGGACTGAGTCCGTAAAAACCCAGCCAGACAAATTTTCCCGGGATTAAAACCCATACTGAGATTTATGGGGTACACTGGACCTAAACGGATTCCTCAAGTCATTAAACGGTTGAAGAATAAGAATATAATGGAAGAATTCACGTATCTTATTTCATTTTCAGTTCTTAAGAGTGTTCAATTAGGTTTGTGTTATATCACACGCATGGTTTTAATTCCTAGTCTCCTTCCTAACGCTAAGTGGGTTCTAAGTAAACCGAGCAGAACAAATACAACCGAATAAAGCATCGATTCGATTGTGGGAAACATTTTTATTGAGGACTACTATCGCATTTCATTCTGGGGTTTGGTTTTGAAACTACACAGGTTAAAGATATTAATAAATGCATGGTCAACTTACCAAGTCACATTAACGCTGCCAAGGTGAGTCATGACGCCATAAAACAAAAAATGAGAATCCAAAACTAAGAATCCATCTGTCATACATTTTACTAATTAATTGACTAATGTACTTATTGCCATGTTTTTAAATACAGTCAAGAACGGGTTAACCATACTGCAACCCTCAAACTGCCTCTCAGACCACTTAACACGGGCAGGAATCAAGATATCCAAACCATGGCCTGATCTCAGACAATAAGAGACGAGCATCAAAATATAATTGCTAAACAAAAGGTTCACCTAACTCTGCATAGCCACTTCCTCACACTCCTCTCACACACGTATTGTATGTTGTACTTCCTGGAACTTAAAAATAGTACTTTGCATTGTGTAACATCTTATCCTAGCTATCTGTGTTGTATACGGGTAATCATTTTGAGAAAAGGCTGTTAAATCATCCAGTTGCTATGAACACATTTTTATTGAACTTAGCTTCGGCTGAAATGGAAATGGAAATGTACAAGAAGTGGAAGCCATTGCAGACATTTCAAAACGAAAAACATCGGCAAAACTCCGAAGTGGTGAGCGCCGGAGCTCCAGAGAGAGATCCGTGTTACGTTATCTGCAGGATTACACGCTGGCTGTGCACCTGAGCGGCGTGGGGCTCGCCGCGTAAGCCTGAGTGAGTTCCACCGCCACGCGGCTGCCACGACGACGCACACGGCCGCGGCGCGCTAATGTGCCGGGGCTACCAGGCGAGCTAATCTCCGCTAATGCACTCCGACGCTAACGACCATCTGGGCCCCCGGCCGTAAGCCCTCCCAGCGGACCGCCGGAGTGCACCGCCGGCCCCGGCCGGGAACGGGGGTATCTCTCTCTCTCTCTCTCTCTCTCTCTCTCTCTCTCTCTCTCTCTCTCTCTCTCTCTCTCTCTCTCTCTCTCTCTCTCTCTCTCTCGACCCACTTTCCTGTCCGGTCCAATGAGCCACAAAGAGAACATGTCAGGTGGAGGCCATTTTTTATTTATATATATATATAGACACCTTTAAAATAAACATTAAAACATACCTATTTAGTTCAGCATCCTCTTAATCCATATAATTGTTGTTTATTTTCCTTGTCTTGTTAAGCACCTTATATTGCAATTTTGCACAAGCGCCGCTATATCAGTAAAGTTTGGTTTGATATATATTTCTTTGTGCCAGTGCCACTGAACTCTCCTTTCCGTGCCTCTTCCTGCCAAAGCCTCCCAACGGATGGGGGGTGAGTGGGAAAATTTGTAAACCACAAACATGTCAGGCCAGCCATGTCAGGTGAAGCGTTGACCTCCTGACCCTCTTACTGCAAATCCCTCCCTTCCCTCCCACCTCCTCTCCCCCTCCCTCCCTCCTCTGCCCCTCCCTCCCTCCCTCCCCTGTCTTTAGTCAACGACGCCATCACTCACAGGCTCCTCGCCGCCCTTTGAACCCACGTAGCTTCACGCTGACCCTCTTCAGATGACCCGACCTTCTGAGGGTCTCTGTTGGGCCTTTGAAGCCTCAGCCTATGGAAACGCAGACGAATGATGCAACACTGCTGAAACCTGACGCAGGAATCTCTGAGCTCATGCAGCAGGAATCTCCCCCCACCCCCCCCTCTCCTCTCTCTCTGATTCGGATTTGTTTTTGTTTTATTTGGCCATGTTTTCCCCGCTTCTCCCTCTCCTTTTGTTTTGACTCCTTTCCACTCCCTCCTGCTGGCCTCGCGGCGATGTTATCCCAAGGTCACCGCTTCCATCAGTCCCAGCGTCTCCGTGCAGCGAACCAGCGAGCGTGTGCGTGCCGGTGTGCGCGCCGGTGTGTGTGCGCGCCGGGGTAATGAGAGCCAGCAGGCCAGGCGCGCCGATCCCATCCTGATGGATTCGACGACGGACGATGATGATTTGTTAAAATCGGGGGGGGGGGGGAGGGGGGGGGCAGGGAGATTGATCGAGTGACTGCATGAGAACAGAGCCCCAGACTCTACTCTAGAGGGTCCTGTCTCCCCCCCCCCCCCCCCCCCCCCCCCAGGGCTGGCGATGATTAAAAGGGATTCAAAAGTCGGAAAGAACCGCACGTGGGGAACCTGGAGGAGGGGCTTAGTCTCTGGACGCCGTCGGACTCCATGGCAACCGGGGCAGCTTCATGTGGTTCCCGCCCGACACCACGATGTGTGTCTTCACTAAACTATTGATGAGGGCTTTTCAGGGATTGTATCGGGGCATCTTCTTTAATCATACGCGGACGTTGAGCATCATCAGGACCCCCCGTCTGGTTTTCTGTTTCGTTGGGTTCTCTGAGCCGGTTCTGTCCTCGACGCCGGTTCATTCCACGCTGTGGTCCTGGAACCGCCTCCACGGCCGGTTTGTGCGTCCACACGGTGGAATGGGTTCGAGCGGCCGGTGTTCACGTTTTGTAACGACTCAGTAGCCATCCTCGCTGGCTGTTTGTGTGTTGGTTGGTCGTGAACAGGGCAGAGATCAGCTGCTGAACATCACAGGGATGAGTGGCACGGTGGGGGGATTCGGTGTGTGAATGTGTGCATGAATGGCTGAATGGAAGGCAGCGTTGTTATGTGTAAATGCAGTCCGTTTACCGTTGAGGAAACTTCCCTTGGGTGTGGAATCCCAGCTCACTGACGAGGAACACATTCCGCTTCTCATCCCGACCGCGTCGACGTGTGCGTTGATGCTGAAGACCCCATCATCGCCGCCACACGCGTACGCTATAACGACCGCTGTGCCGCGCAAACCAATTAGTCGGAGCTGCGTTAGCGCGCCTCCCCGGTCGCTCTACAGCGTTCCAACTACTCCAACCTCCGTTCAATCCTCGCCTTTCCCATCCGTCTCCACACCATGACCCTCTGCCTAAACTTTCCATGCACTGCGCTCGACACTTCTGCACGCATGCGGTCACCCCCCCCCTCTCCCCTCCCTCCTCGGAGCCTCATACATAAATCAGACCCCGGTATGGAAGATGGTGTTCTGAAGTCGGCTGCTCCGAGTCACAGCCCCCCGCCCCCCCAGACCATGTGAGGTCTCAGTGCGGTCTGTTGACGGATCACACACAACAAAGGCTCCCCGCGGAACGTGTTGGCTGACGGGTTCTGATATCCGCACCTCTAATGTGGGATGGAACCCATGAAGCCTCCCCTCCTCCTCCTCCTCCTCCTCCCCTCCTCCTCTCCTCCCTCCCCTCCTCCCCTCTGCTCCTCCACCTCCACCCCTCCCTTCCTCTCCCCTCCCCTCCTCCTCTCCTCCCGTCCTCCTCTCCTCCCTCCCCTCCTCCCCTCTGCTCCTCCACCTCCACCCCTCCCTTCCTCTCCCCTCCCCTCCTCCTCCTCCCCTCCTCCCCTCCTCTCCTCCCGTCCTCCTCTCCTCCCTCCCTTCCTCTCCCCTCCCCTCCTCCTCCTCCCCTCCTCCCCTCCTCTCCTCCCGTCCTCCTCTCCTCCCTCCCCTCCTCCCCTCTGCTCCTCCACCTCCACCCTTCCCTCCCCTCCTCTCCTCTCCTCCCCTCTCCTCCCCCCCCCCCCCCCCCCCACACACACACACACACACCCTGCCCTGTCTGGTTCCACTTATCGGGTCCTTCCATCACTGCAGGTCCTCCGTGGAGGCTACGTGCCCCCCCCCCCCCCCCCCTCCACCACCTATGATGTCTCGGCTTGTGATCAAAGGTTCTCACAAGGCAGTGGTGCTGAACCCCCCTCCCTCCCTCCCACTCTCCCCCAGCGAAGAGGCGGGGAGTGGGAGTCTATTGTGTTGGAGGTTCTCTGCGGAGGGCCAGCGTCTCAGTAAACCAGGGTCCTCCACGCTGCTGCTGCATGGCAGCGAAGGGAACCAAGGGGGAGACGGGGAATGGGGGAGACAGGCATGGGGGAGACTGGGAATGGGGGAGACTGCGTGTGGACCTCAGGGGGGCATGAGGCTTGGGGGGGGGGGATCGTCTCTGAGACCAGTTTGTAGCTCAGAGCTTCGTCATGATCCGGTGGGACTTTTCGTTTATTTCTCTGTTTGAACAATAGAAGTGTTTTTCTCTCTGACGATTAGCCGGCCTCCCTCGCCCGCGGCGAGGGAGGCCGGCTAATCATCCCGCGGTCTAAAACCCGCGCTGGCAGGAGGTCATAAAGAATTAAGATGAGGGACGGCTATAGTGGGGGCCTGTTGGGCCTATTTGAGTCGTCCCGGGGTAAATAATTTACATCGGGTTGGAACATGAAGTTCATCGACTCCAAATATGGGCCTGACCTAGCGGAACATCCTGGTAGCTCCGAAGCTCCTCGAAGTCTCGTGGGTCTGAGTCTGCTGGAGGCTGGAGGGCTTGCATCTATGCGGTTCTTCTGAAGGGCCTCTGAGACAGCAGCAGATAATTTGAAGCTGCATTATTCCAATGGCGTTGCGATAAAAGCCTTTACTTATTCAACGGAGCGCTGCATCTTGCATCACCCCTACTGTGTTGGCCGTTAAAAACATTTCAAACAATGGTCGGATTGTTGTAGGAGGAGGAGCGGGTTGGCTGGTAACCGGAAGGTTGCTAGTTTGATCCCCGGCTTTGATCCCCGGCTCCAGCTGAGTGTCGAGGTGTCCCTGAGCAAGACGTCTCACCCTGACTGCTCCGTACCAGCTGGCTGTCGCCTTGTGTGGCTGACTCCGCCGTCGGTGTGTGAATGTGTGCATCAGTGGGTGAATGTGAGGCAATATTGTGAAGTGCTTTGAGTGGCCACTGCTTAGAGAGGTGTTATATAAATGCCGTCCATTTACCATTTTTGGCAGCGGTAACTTTTAAAACATGCAATCCGGAATTGAATTGAGTCGTATGGGATTAAAAACTTAATTCGAATGGATGTTCTGCTGAAGTATCTGGAGTGGGTGGAGGAACTTTGAAAGCCAGAGTCTGTGACTGCGTTGAGATGTTTGCGCGTTGCTGCAACCTTTTGTTGTGGCTGTTGGTCTCGAATGATAAGGGAGGAATGTTTGCGGCAGCAGCTGGCTCACATCTGTCCAGCGTTCCTTCCCTCCATCTTCATCCTCCGGCCTTTGAGCCGTTCTGCTGAATATCACGCAATATCAAGAGGCCCGCGATCGCGCACAAAATGGCGTCCCCGCTTTGTGATGTTGTGCGTTTGATGCCGAGTTTGTGCGGTTGAAATTGTTTTCTGTACAAAAAGCGCGCTTGATTTCTACCACATGCATCTATGAAGTTGACATAATGGACCCCTTACTCTGCCGATTAAGACATGCAACAAGTGTGTGTGTGTGTGTGTGTGTGTGTGTGTGTGACCTCGTTATGGCTGGGTTCCCTTGGCTCTTGCTATGATATCTCACAGAGCCAATGTTTTGGTGCGGATGGAGACTGGAGATAAAGGAGTGATTTGCATGTAGACCCTACATTGATTCAGACAGCTCGCTCCGTCCGTGCCCCCAGTAATTAGCTGGGGCAATTACATGACTCATGAGTCCTGGCCCACGTTCACTGCTGCTTACTGTTCATTATGTGGCTCTCAGCTCCTGAACCATCTCGCTTTCCCTCTGATATTTCCCCTTCGTACGTTGCCTCCACTTCTATTTGATCAGTTCTATTTGATCACTTCTTTTTGATCAGTTCTATTTGCTTCCTCTGGTTACCGAATGATTGGGTTGCAAAGCAAACGAGCTTCCACTTCTGTGAACCCCCCCTCCCCCCGACCGTAGCCCAATCCACTCTCCTCCTCTTCCGTTGTTAGTTCCAAAGGGAGGCATGTGGCTCAGGAGGGATGACTGGCAACCAGAAGGTTGCTAGTTCGATCCCCGGCTCCTCCTAGCTTGAGCGTCGAGGTGTCCCTGAGCGAGAAACCTGCCCCTGACTGCCCCTGACGAGCTGGCTGTCCCCTTGTGTGGCTGACACCGCCGTCGGCGTGTGAATGTGTGCATGAATGGGCGAATGGGAGCTCATGATTGTAAAACTTGCAGAGGCTTGCAGTGGACTCAGATCAAGGTCATCCGGGGCAGGTAGGGGTCAGGGCGTCTTGCTCAGGTAGACGGCCGACATTGGGTCTCAAACCCAACCGCCCTCAACAATTGACCATCCTTTTTCCACACTTTAACGTCTCCAGAACCAAGACATCTCTAGAACCAACTAGGCTCATTGTTCTAAAGAAATGTTAACTCCATCAGCGGACCCGCCCCCTAATAAACACAGGCCCTGGACCAGAGCCAGTTTTTGGGGGCATCGGACCTTGTGGGTCTCATGGCTCCGGAGCTCCAAGGAGGTTCGAGGGGGAGCCATGCCATTGCAGGCCCACCAGCGTTGCATCACGTGTGGGGGAGAATCTGAACACCTTGGCCTCCCTCCTTCCTTACACACGGTGAGGGCTCCCAGCCTGGTTCTCTGGTTTAGCTGTGTGTGTGTGTGTGTGTGTGTGTGTGTGTGTGTGTGTGTGTGTGTGTGTGTGTGTGTGTGTGTGTGTGTGTGTGTGTGTGTGTGTGTACTACACACAGACGTGTGTACACGCTCACTGCTGTTCAGGATAAGCCTTGGATAATGGGATCAGAGTTCACCAGCTGCCTCTCTCCTCCTGTCGTCCTCCTTATTCCTCTTCTCTCTCTCCTCTCGTTCACTCAATGTTTTACTCCAGGAATACGATGTGGCCGACCGATCCAGCCCCTTTTTGAGGCATTCTCTGCGTCCTCCGATAAAAACACTGTGGCAGAGGAGGTTTTCTCCGCCGCCTGTTGGCTCGTATTATCTGTCTGGCGTACAGCAGGTGGTCTCTGTACTCCAGCAGGAGTCAGACGCCTACCTGGGAGGGTTTCAGGACACGATGAGAAGCAACAGAGATGTGGTGGTTTTATATTTTGTGTTTTGCGATAGTTTGTATATTTTGCGATTATTTCATCTGCCGTCTTTTGTTCTTGTCACGTCCGACACAGCAACGATTCTGGTGTCGAGGAGGGAGTGAGCATGTTGGCTTTCACTGTTTGTATACCTCCTCTTGTCTGCTCATGTAGAGCACCTATGGCATTTCACAGGGCGTTCACAACAAAAGCGGCTCAAATATTTGCATGGGTTTGATCGCGCAAACTTCAAACACTCACGCCAGTGTAGGAGGGGGGGGCTAACCTCTTGTGAACGGTGCCCACGTTTCTTTCCGCCCAATTCCTTCTCAACCATGGCCGAGATCATCCCCCACTACGAGTCTTTACTTGTGTTGTGGAAGTACCAGAGGTGTATAGGATTCATATTATCATCCGCTGTGCGCCCACAGCTTTTGGCCGTAAAATTATATATTTTATTATATTTTATAGAT
>NW_027641605.1:27500-50000 GCF_949987615.1 Pollachius pollachius
CATGCACATACACAAACACATACACACACACACACACACACGCACATACATACACATACATATCCACACATGCACATGCACACACGCATATACACACACATACACACACGCACGCACATGTATACGCATACGCACACGAGTCTCGTGCACACGCTCCAACGTGCACACACACACACACATGCGCGTGGTGCTTAGTCTCGTGCGCATGCTCCAACGTGCACGCTGTTTGACGTGCACAGAGCAGTTAATGTGGCATTGTCCTGCACCAAAGCAGATGTGTGTACAGAAACACCACCTGGGGAAACCGTTCCAGCGGTCTGAGCCAAGGCGTTAACAACTGTTCTGTTCTGTGTGTACGGTTTAAACAAGAAAGGCTACACACACGTGTAAGACACGTACGATAACTGCTACACACCCGTGTAAGACACGTCAGATAACTGCTTCGGGAGAGAACGGTATGAACACAAACTGCTTGTGAAGCAGGGATCAGCTTTTATGATGGTGTTTGGCTTATGCAGCAGTATGCGTGAAATCGACCGCCGTTTATTTGATTGATATAGTCCGTTATTGATATTGACGTTTTATATCGCTGCGTCCCTCCCTATAAAATCCCAGAGGGAACTGTCAGACTGTGTTTGTGTGGAACTGATTTGTGTCTCCGTGGTGAAGGGAGGCATGGTGTAAATAACGTTTTCTCGCGCTGTCCTTCACACGTGGGCTTCGCTCGAGTCTTCCGGCCAACCGACGTTTGACGAAAACTTGTTTGTTTGGTTGAGGCGACAGAGAGGAACCTGGGTGGGGGGGGGGGTTTAGTAGGGTTGGTTGACCACCACTTCCTCTTGTGTTTACTGCCCTTTTGTCTCACAAACAAACCCCCCCCCCCCAGTCCCCCAGCCATCCCACGCACCAACCGACGAAAACTAATATGTGCGCGGTCATGTTTTCCGTTTGCCTTCTCTCTCCTCACACCCGCAGTTTGAAACTAACACCGGCCGGTCGATAACTCAGCACAGCATTAGCCCTGCATCTCCCGCTGTCCGCGATGCACTTTTTGGGGCAGTTTACTCTTCTTTTTTACGAGGAGACATAAATTCAGGCTAATTCCCCAATAAAACTCGCCGGGCACGTCCGCTGGGTTAAAGATGGACACCACGGCGATTGAATAAAATGAAGGAAGAGGCGATGTTCTCTTGGAAATGTGTGTTCTGGGTTGTTTTTCACCCAAATAATTCATGCCTAATTGTGCCGGATCTAAGACAATATTATTCTTTGACTCGGCCAATATCTAGACGGCCATATAAAGCCCTGAGCTGTTGTATCAACACCCCTGGAGAGGTGGGCGGGAGACCCCTGTTGCTCACCTGTCACCTCGGTGACCAGATGCATTTGATCTAGAGTCGGAAGTATGTCCTCATCATTGCCAGTAAAATACTACACTACATGAAACAACTAATCTGCCCCCCCCCCTCCTCGTTTCTCCTGGGTTCGTAATCCGGTACCACTCAGGATGTAATCGCGTTACGCCAAACAATGCAGTTCCTCATTCTTTTTAAGTTCTGTCATGGGTCTGAACACGCAGGACTTTTATTTGTGTCGTGCTCGATTTAGTTTCGGAAATATGGATCAAAGAACCAGTTAGGAAGCTTAATTCTTGTTGAAAAGAAATAGGTTAAGTCATTTGTTTAAGAAGCATTTTTGCTCGTATTTGTTGATGTGATCTTGACATCGCGACAGGATTCATTAAATCGAATGCTCTGACAAAATGAATAAACTAAAGCCACAGGCATTTAATAGGCCCATCCTGCCATTTCATTCGTAATTAAACACACAGATGCTACATATTTATTCTGACAGTCATTCTGTATTCAAACACACACACATGCACACACAGACAGACACAGACAGACAGACACGAAGACAGACACACAGACACAAACACATGGAGAGAGACACACACCGAGACACAAACACAGAGAGAGAGACACACACACACACACACACACACACACACACACACACACACACACACACACACACACACACACACACACACACACACACACACACACACACACACACACACACACCCACCCTCGGTCTTCAATGAAATGCTGAACGTCTCCAAAGCCAGGCTGAAGCAGAGTAAGACTGCACTTATTAAGTCGCAGAGTGTGTGTGTGTGTGTGTGTTGTGTGTGTGTGTGTGTGTGAGTCTGCTGTGTGGATCTGTAGAGCAATGGATCAGGTGGGACCACAGGCTAATCTCCCATCGCAGCTCTGTAAACAAGCTAATCTCTCTCTCTCTCTCTCTCTCTCCCTCTGTCTCTGTCTCTGTCTCTGTCTTTGTCTCTTCTCAGTCCAAAACGTTCCCGTTTGATGTCCGGAGCGTGTGTAGCGACGTGTTCGAATACCCGGACCCTTATCAGGCATACGGAAGCTGTTGATCCGATGATATTAAGATATTAAGCTACTGGCCGCTAGCAACAACCGTGACAGTGAAGAGACTGGTTCTGAGCCCACTGGTTGGGGGTCTGAGGCTCGTCAGACACTGGATGTCTGAGCAGGAGGGGGGTTAGGAGGGGTGACGGTGTAAATGGGCGGGCTAAGCTTCCCCGCCCGTGGCCGGACCGTCTGGTCGAAGTCTAGGCTGCTAGCGTATAATAGCCGAGGTGTAGGACGGCCGTGTGAACAAGCACGCACGCACTACACACACATGCGCACGCACACCTTCCGAATGCCTGCGATAGAAAGGAGCGAGTGGCGGAGGAGAGTCTACAATCTCACCCGCCTTTTTTCGCTTTCCCTCCGTCACTCACTGACTCACTCGCTCACTCCGGAGGTGGTCGAGGAAGGAAAGCATGTCTTGCTCCAGACTGTAATGAGAGTGAGAGAGATGGATGTGCTGGGGGCTGTAGCGGACACACACTGGGTTCCTGAAGGGTTTTTACCAGCCACCTGCCGCTCCTCACCTCCAGACATTTTCATTCCTTCTTCGCCAATTCCTCCCAATCCATATTTCATTTTTTTTTCCGTTTTTTTACTCATGGTGGGTCTCGGTTTCTCCCTCGGTGTCCATGGTATCTTCTGGCTGAGAGACCTTCTGTCTGTATCCTCTCTCCTCCCTTTCGGTCTCTCTTTCGCTCTATCTTTTGGTCTCTCTTTCTGTCACCATTTCTGTCTTTTCGCCTGTGGAAAACACGAGGCATTCGTTGCTTACGGTGAACTGAAAAAGTCGAAACAAACTAAGCAAAGTGTGCCTCTCTGCACACAGCGTAAAGACCAATGCTGATCGACTGGCCAGGCCTTTTGATAAAATGTGTGTTTCATAATGTTTTGACACAATTTGAATGTGTGTGTGTGATTGAAACATTGTAATCGTGTCAGCAAGGTGACCCCGCTGACATGAAAGCTCGCTGTTTCAGGTGGGAGATATAACCTCCTCGTCTTTGAAGAGTCTCCAAGTTTTACCGCTCTGAAACTATTCATCGTGCCGGCGGCGTTCTGCGCTGCCTCAAGGTTTTTTAATTAGTCTGCCTTTTCAACAAAGTCATCGGCTAAACTTCCACGCGCTGTTTACCGCAGAGTGGCCAACAGTGCTCTCTGCCAGCAGAAAGGAGGGCTTTTGAGTCAACAACATATACTTTAGTGAATAGTTTCATTTCCTTTTCTTATCATTACCACTGTGTGTGTGTGTGTGTGTGTGTGTGTGTGTGTGTGTGTGTGTGTGTGTGTGTGTGTGTGTGTGAGTGTGTGTGTGTATTTCCACAGGGTTTGTTGTCATTTTTGTACTCATGTGAACTTGCGTGTTTCTTTGTGTGTTTGGTTATGAGTTGTGTGTGTGTGTAAGTGCAAAGTATGTTTGCCTTCTTTTGCAAATGTGTGTGTGTGCGCGCGAGCGACACAAAGCTTTGATTGGTAGTGCGTGTGTGTTGTGTAGGCATGCTCTACGTGGCCTGTGTGTTGTCTCTGTCTCTGTGTGTGTATGCATGTGTGCTTCTCTAAAGAGGGTTCATGCCCAACGTGTCCACAGTATGATCCAGCCCAGCCACCCCCCCCCCCCACGCAGGTGTAAACATGCCCCCCTATGCATGCTCTGTAGCGGCGGCCATTGACGGACGTTTGATCTGATTACGATCCGGAGCAATTGCTTGGGGGTCTATTGTGGGAGGCGTGTTGTTGAAGCGTGGAAAGCAGTTCTCCAGACAAACTTTGGTGGGTGGCGGTGAGGAGGGGGGGTGTTGTTAAGGGTTGTGATAAACTTTGAAGCTTTGAACAAATTTTTCCCTTTGATCAGCCAACGACACGGGGAAAGACTGCTGTTCCAGAAGAGAGCGCCAGCCCAGAGAGAGAGACAAAGACAGATGGAGGGGAGGGAGAGGGAGAGAGGGGGAGAGAGGGGGAGGGAGAGAGGGGGAGAGGGGGAGGGAGGGGGAGGGAGAGGGAGAGAGGGGGAGGAGTGGGAATGAAAGGTGGAAAGGTGCTAAAGAAGAGAATGAAGGGAGGGTTGAAGAGGAGAGAGCTAAGGAGAAGGTGTTTAGCTTTTAGACTTTTTATTCATTTATATTTTATGTTTTTATATTTTCCTGGCCAACTCCTGCTCTCTCTGAAATGTAGCGTGCGCACGCACACTTTCTCATGCGCGCACACGTGCGGACACACACACACACACACACACACACACACACACATTACTGAATGAGCAGCGAGGTCTTCTTGGCTCTTAACCGCTGGAGTAAAATAGACCCAGACGCCACGGACAAAATTATGAGGCTATCTGTCAACCCCGTGTGTGCGTGTCACTTCCTGTCGTGTTAGCTCCACTTCCTGTAATCCCACAGCATTAACTTCCTGGTTTGTCAGCACTACTTCCTCCAATTGAACACAAAAACACGCACACACACACACACACACACACACACACACACACACCGTCTTCTGTCGTGTCCAGTCACCTTAGTTTGTAGAACTCCGTTGTTAATGAGTTCAAACATCAAATGTAAATATCGTTTTAAAATGTTAAATTCAATCATCTTATTTGAATTCCAAATCTCTAAGTCTGGTGTGTATACGTTTAAGTACGGCCCGTCTTCGCCTTTCACATATCGTTTCGGTGCAGACCTCTTCTTCGCCGTCAATCGGAAACACAAATTCACACAACTGTGGCCCTGTTGTCAGGACGACACGACAGGGGTGGGGGCGGGACCTGCTCTGTGATTGGCTGGTATTGTCTCTTCTGTGGTATATTTTTGTGAATGGTGAGGTTTGCTCGAGGTAAACAAAGTTGTTTATAAGAGGCTGGTCCCACGTTGGATCCAGTGAGTTTCCCCATTCAGACTAGCTCCTCTGTGGTCAAGCGTCCACATGGCTCTCATTCCCTCCGTGCAGCCACCGGCATAACGACGACCATATGGTCACAACCTTATCTCAAATTGGGATCGACCCAGTCAAATAAACTGTTTAGTCTCACAGTGAAATGCCTTTCTGAGGAAAATTATTGCTTTGGGAGCGCATCTGTAGAAGAAGAAAAACAGATGAAACCGGAATGTGTTTGACGATGATTCACAGAGGCAGATGCTAATTGTGCAGCTAATGAGGCTGTTGTTGTTTTTGTTGTGGGCGGGGACGGCTGCGCTAAATGTTTTGTTTGTCTCGCTGTAGAGGACACGGCAATGGTTTGTTGTTGTTTGTGGAAGAGGGAGGCGGCGATGCTAAAAGTGCTGCTGATGTTGTTGTTTGTGGAGGACAGAGGCAGCGGTGCTAATGTTTGTTTGTTGTTGTTTCGAGGGCTGAGGCAGCGATTCTAATGTTTGTTAGTTGTTGTTGTTGTTGTAGCGGATGGAAGCAGCGATGTTAATGTTTGTTTATTTGTTTGTTGTTGTTGTTGTTGTAGAGGACGGAGGCAGCGCGGGCCTCGTCTGATGACCTGTACCTTGACGACGGCGGGTCGGGGGGGTACTACCCCGAGGACGACGACGACTTCAACTCAGGCTCCGGTTCAGGTACTCACTCGCTAACTCGCCGAATGAATCACTCACTCACCCATTCACTTACTCACTCACTCTCACTCCCTCACCTTCTGACTCACTCACTCCCTCACTCACCTGCTTACTCACTCACTCACTCACTCACTCCCTCACCTTCTATACCGCTAACCTACTTAATCACTCCCTCACTCACCTGCTTACTCACTCACTCACTCATTCAATCGCCTACTCACTCACCAACTTAACTACTCACTCACTCACTCTCCCACTCACTCTCTCACTCGCACACTCACCCACTTCACCGCTCGCTCACTCACTCACTCACTCACTCACCTGCCAAACCATTCGCTCGCTCACTCACTCACCTACTTACCCACTCATGCAAGCACACACACACACACACACACACACACACACACACACACACACACACACACACACACACACACACACACACACACACACACACACACACACACACACACACATAACACAGCACACACACTTTATTCCTTTGCTCTGTCTCCCACTCCCCCCACCCTCTCTCTCTCTCTCTCTCTCTCTCTCTCTCCCTCTCTGTGTCTCTTGCCCTGCCGTGTGTGTGTGTGTGTGTGTAATTTCAGCCTCTATCTTGGTATTCAGCTTGAGGCCTGTGTACAGATCTTTAAAACATATTTTTATTACTTCCTTTAATCAAATCGCTCTAAGCTACCCCGGAAATAGGAGAAGATACAACCAGGCAACTCTGGCTGCTGGTGAATCTGCGTTGAGGTTGTGTGGGGTGACCGGAAATTGTAGAAAGTCTTATTTTATAGATTTCATCTGTCATCTGTGGACCCTATCTGTATATGCATTCCATTTTTTATATCCTCTCTTAAATCTCGAAGCACATTAAAGTAAGTTGCAGCAAGTAAAACTGATACGACTCATCATATGGCTGATGTAATTTTATCTGCAGTAAAGCTTCTCGCTAGAAGCAGTTTACCAGTCTGTTGTTTGGCTTTGATTAAAATGTGCGATTTTATAAAATAAAGTCGTCCTTCTCATCAGCCTCAGTTTGAGTGTTTAATGTGTTTTTGTTCTTTTTAAATGAAGTTGGATTAGGGACAGGATAGTAGACAGTTGATAAATCATGTTTTTTACACCTTTTTGGTTCGTTTTGTGGTTTAGTTCTACTAGTTGACTTTAAGAGAGAGAAAAGTGTCAGGAATTACAGGTAGGAATTAGCTTAATGTCACTTGCTTGGCTAAACAGTGCAAGGTTAATATTAGATCAAGGCTGCTAGTTTGAGGAAATAATATTTTTTAAATCCCAGACAGCATATTCAGGTGGATAATCATAACGCTAAATTTATTTGAATTAAAGGGTGATGACATGACATCAGTCAACTGACGCTAGCTTGACATAAGCTAAATTATGGTAACTTTATTTGAACTAATGGGTGCTGACATATCAGCCAACTGGTGCTAGCTTGACATTAGCTCAAAGATGCTAACTTTATTAGAACTAAAGGGTGCTGACAGGACATCAGCCAAATGATGCTAGCTTGACATTAGCTAAATGGCGCTAACAGGATATCGGCTAAACGTGGCTAACTCTGTGTCCGCTAAACGTTGCTATCTTGACGAGCATCTGCGTGTGTTCCCTGGCTTCAGGCGGCGGGGACGAGGACGAGGTGGTGTTGGTGGCGGAGGAGGCGGTGACCCGGGGCACGGTCTACATCCAGCCCAAAGACGCCGCGCCCACCAAGGACGCCACCAAGGCCTTCACCCCCAAGGTGGCGGTGGCCACGCCTAGCAACGGGCCTAGCGACGCGGACCTCCTGAGGGAGATCATGCCCAGGAATCCAGTCAGAACAGAGGTATGTTTTTAAACCCGAATTGTGTCTGCGAAAAAGCATTGACGCACAGAGTTTCTATGTGGCCTGTTCCGTAGATTAAAGTCAACGAGGAACGATGTTGCACAACACAGAGATTTCCCACAATCCCCCTGGGGATTGAGGCTGTGAGCTGAGCAAGCACTTTAATAAACCCCAGCTCGTCCGTGGCAGCGGTCTGTGGCCGGCCGGACGGACGGACAGCACCGCTGCGTTACAGTTAGTTAGCGGGCCGCTCCTGTCCTCAGGGGTTTACAATAAGTGCATTCGATCATGACGACGCAACCACAGAAACGGTCAAGAGTCATGCGAGTGCAGGACGCTAAATCAGTAAGCATTAAGAAAACTGCTTCCAGTGCTGACTCAGAGACACTGCTGCATTTCTCCACCGACCAGGGTTGCAGCCCTAAAGGGATGACATCCCTCTATGCATATGTTCCAGGAGGAAGAACGGGTCGGCTGGTAACCGGAAGGTTGCCAGTTCGATCCCTGGCTCCTCCTAGCTGAGTTTCGAGGTGTCCCTGAGCAAGACACCTCCGGATTAGCAGACAGAGGGTCTCCGGGACCGGACCTCGCTCTATTTTCTCCCTTTTCCCCCCTCGTCTTCCCCCTTCGTCTCCCCCCGGACTCTTCCAGTCTATGCTCTGGCAGGCTTCCATTTTGAAGGCGTCCACGTTCGTCCGGTCCCTTGGGAAACATGTATTTGTTCTCGACCTGAGCTTTAGTTTGGTCTCGGTCCCTACTGGTCCCTCCAGGGTCTTCTGGTCTCCTGACTGATTCAACCAGAAGCATTTAGTGTGATCTGGAACACCTCCAGCCAGCTCTCCCTTAACGCTTTCACCTCCTGCACCCACATACACACATACACATAAATACACATGCACACACCTGCACACATACATGCACACACGCACGCACGCACGCACGCACGCACGCACGCACACACACACACACACATTCACATACATGCACACACACACACACACACACACATTCACATACATGCACACATACATATACACAGTTCCTTCTAAATATTTACAGTCTAGACTACCCCCCCACCACTACATCCTGCTTCGAGCATAAATTTCTTTCAGACTAAACGCCATGACAACCGTGGTATACACAGCCGCCGGTTGATGGATGACAGATAGCGGTTTGGTGTATAGCTTGAGCAGGTCACATGTTTCTCTTCCCTCTTCTCCTTTCTGAACCCCCCCCCCCCCCCCCCACGAGACAAAATGGTCTGTTCCGCTTCGGTCCAAATCACCTCCAAATGTTCAGACTCCCCCCCCATCCTCTCTCCTTCTCTCTCTCTCTTCATCAAAGTAGTGAAAGGTGTGAATCGATTCACAATCATCGATCATCCATTCTATCTCTTGGCTTCCCTGACCCGTAATAGTACTGCATTCACCTGAACCTGAAACCTGACTCCTGGCCCAGACCTTGACCCTGATCCTGACCTTAACCATGATCCTGACCCTAACCCTAACCCTGACCCTGACCCTAACCCTGACCCTGACCCTGACCTTAACCTTGATCCTGACCCTAACCCTGACCCCTGACCCTAACCCTGACCCCTGACCCCTAACCCTGACCCCTAACCCTGACCCTGATCCTGACCCTGACCTTAACCATGATCCTGACCCTAACCCTGACCCCTGACCCTAACCCTGACCCCTGACCCCTGACCCCTAACCCTGACCCTGATTCTGACCCTGACCTTAACCATGATCCTGACCCTAACCCTGACCCTGACCCTGACCCCTGACCCCTAACCCTGACCCTGATCCTGACCCTGACCTTAACCTTGATCCTGACCCTAACACTGACCCCGATCCTGACCCTAACCCTGATCTCTGACCCCTGACCCCTGGCCCCTGACCCCCCCACGCAGTCTAAAGCCTCCCTCTCCCCCCAGATGCCCCCGGCGGTCTCCACGGAGGTGCGGCACAGCGACGCGGCGACCAGCAGCCCGGCGGGGGGGTCCGGCCTGGAGCCCATCGAGGTCCGCTCAGAGAACCTGTTCCAGAGGACCGAGGTCCTGGCAGGTACGCACCAGACCGCACGCACACACACACGCTCAGAGAACCTGTTCCAGAGGACCGAGGTCCTGGCAGGTACGCACCAGACCGCACGCACACACACACGCTCAGAGAACCTGTTCCAGAGGACCGAGGTCCTGGCAGGTACGCACCAGACCGCCCGCACGCACGCCCGCACGCACGCACGCACGCCCGCACGCACGCACGCACGCACGCACGCACGCACGCACGCACGCACGCACGCACGCACGCACGCACGCACGCACGCACGCACGCACGCACGCACGCACGCACGCACGCACGCACGCACGCACGCACGCACGCACGCACGCACGCACGCACGCACGCACGCACGCACGCACGCACGCACGCACGCACGCACGCACGCACGCACGCACGCACGCACGCACGCACGCACGCCACAAATACGCACACGAAAAATAAGCAAACATTCACGCACACGAAAAATAAGCAAACATTCACGCACACATACAAACACAAATGCACACAGAAAAACACGCACAAATGTGTGTTTGTCTCTCTCATTAAGTATGTGCGTGTGTGTGTCACTATTTCTTAGCGTGTGTGTCTGTCTCTCTTTAAGTGTGTCTGGGTCTGTCTTTAAGTGTGCCTGTGTGTATGTCTCTTGAAGTGTGTGTGTTTGTGTCACTATTTATTAGTCTCTGTGTGTGTGTGTCTCTCTTTAAGTGTGTCTGTGTATGTTTCTCTTTAAGTGTGTGAGTGTTTCACTATTTCTTACTGTGTGTGTCTGTTTCTCTTTAAGTGTGTCTGTCTGTGTGTCTCTCTTTAAGTGTGTGTGTCACTATGTCTTAGTGTGTGTGTGTGTCTCTTAAGTGTGTCTGTGTATGTCTCTCTCATTAAGTGTGTGTGTTACTATTTCTTAATGTGTGTGTGTGTTAGTCTCTCTTTAGGTGTGCATGTTTGTCTCTCTTTAAGTGTGTCCGTGTGTGTCCGTGTGTGTGCGTGTGGAGTCAGCCTTTAAGGAAACGTTTCAGATTCCCTCCAGCAGAGAGGACGGGGGTTGTAAACCAAGCCAACCCCATCGCTCCGGATCAGTTTCTGTTTCCCCTAGCTCTGGCGGTGTTGGGCTTGGCTCTGATTATTTTCCTGCGAGTGTGGGGTGAGATTTATCTGAGGTGAAGCAGGCAGGGCGAGATATGGACCTGAACGTCTGGCTGTGTTATTCTGGCCTGACTTGAGGTGTAGAATTGATTCGACCTCCGCCGTCACTGAACCTGCGGTCTGTTTTGGCCTGTATCTCTCATTCTACTCACTCACTCACTCTATCTCTCTCATTCTCTTACTCTCTCGCTCTCCCTCCCTCCGTCTTTTCCACTCTCTTTAAACCTCTCTCTCGATCACTCTTTTCTTCACTCCTTCCTTTCTTTGTGTTCTGCTCTCTTCCTTCCCTCACCCCTCACTCTTACTCTCTCTCTCTCTCTCTCTCTCTCTCTCTCTCTCTCTCTCTCTCTCTCTCTCTCTCTCTCTCTCTCTCTCTCTCTCTCTCTCTCTCTCTCTCTCTCTCTCTCCATCTCTACCCTCATCTTCTTCCTCCTCTCTCATTCGCTGCTCTCTGCCTGGCCTTTCTGGTTCCTTGCCGCAGTCCACTTCATGCTACGCTGCTACGCTAAGACGTGCTATGCTAATGCACCAGGGCGTGCGTTAGCATACCGCAGCCCACAGAGGAACCTAGCGGCTTAGCTATTGGACACAGATTAGCTAGCTAAAGCAGCCTCGTGAGGGCCCCCACTCCAAGGAATACGTGGAGAAGGGCCGTGTGTCGGGGGCCCCGGTGTGAGTTTCTCTCCTACGCTGCCTAGCCTAGCGTAACGTTGACCAAAATGTTTGAACCGACCGGTGAGCGGGAGGGATCTAAAAATAAGAGCCTGAATGGACGGCATTTACACAGCGCTTTTCTAATCAGTGGCCACTCAAAGCGCTTTACATTTTTGCCTAACATTCACCCGTTGATGCGCACATTCACACACCGACGGCGGTGTCAGCCACGCAGGGCGGCAGCCGGCTCGTCGGAGGCAGTCAGGGCGAGGCGTCTCGCTCAGGGACGCCTCGACACTCTGCTAGGAGGAGCCGGGGATCGAACTGGCGACCTTCTGGTTACCAGCCGACCCGCTCTGCCTCCTGAGCCGCGGGCCTCCTGAGTCGGTGTGTGTTTCACTAGGAGTTGAGCTCTGTGTTTCTGTACCGCCTTCAGTTTACATGAACTCTGACCCAGTTGAAAAACAAGGGAAGCGTCTGTTTTATTGAAACGTGCTCCTTCTCCTCCGGCGTTACTGCCTGGTGTACTGTTTACAGTTTACAGAGCCTTTAGCCAAAGGGGCAGTTAGTGGAATTTCGAAGTAAGATTTGGTGTTTGTTTTCCTTGAGGTGGCTCGCGGTACACAACCCTTTACCGGCCGGAGAATTCGGGGAATTTCACAATAAGAGTTTGAGTGTTTCGTTTTGGGTTCCCCTTTTGCTATACTTTCCTAGTGTAGTTCACGCGACCCTTGACCTTCTGGAGAAACGAGAGAATCAACAGTGAAAGGAGTTTCACGATAAGAGCTTGTGTGTGCGTGTGTTTGTATGTGTTTGTGTGTGTTTGTTTAACTCGTGTGTGTGTATGAGTATAGACCTCTGCTTTTCTTCCCTACCTAGCAGTAGTACAGTTCACATGAACTTCTGACCATGACCCCTCGCATCCTCTCTCTCTCTCTCTCTCTCTCTCTCTCTCTCTCTCTCTCTCTCTCTCTCTCTCTCTCTCTCTCGCTCTTCCTCGCAGCCGTCATCGCCGGCGGGGTGATCGGCTTCCTGTTCGCCATCTTCCTCATCCTCCTGCTGGTCTACCGCATGAGGAAGAAGGACGAGGGCAGCTACGACCTTGGCGAAAGGAAGCCGTCCGGAGCGGCCTATCAGAAGGCTCCCACCAAGGAGTTTTACGCATAAGCCCCGCCCCCCACCCCTCCCTTTTCCCTACTCCCTCATTTTATTCTGTCCCTCCCACAACCCTGATTGACAAATCACATAGCGACTGTTGCCGAGGGCAGTCCGCGGTACGATAAGAGTGCAACCGGTGACCATGACAACGACGACAACAACAACGACAACAACAGCGATGGAAAGCGAAATGCTCGAGTCGATCGAAGAAAAGCTGCCGAAGGCTTTTGCATCTAGAGTATTGTAATTAAGACCTTTTTTCAATTTTTTTCTCATTTTTAATGAAAGCCAAGCATTGCTTATTTTACGGCAAATCTCAGTGTATTTAAACATTCATGTAATATTTAAAAAATGGCTGGAAAAAAAAAGAACAAAAAAAAAACGGTAACGGTGGCGGGGCGAACAGGAAAAGGCGTTTTACGTTTTGTTCTTTCAAGTAGCCGCCTACTCTAACCGTAGCAGTATGTTATTTGTAAAGAAACATTTAAAAAGTGGACATAATTGAATATAATTATTCTTTATCACTCCTACTTTCCTTTCTTTTTCTATCATGTTGTCTTAGCATGTCTCATGTCGATCCCCTGACCGTGGATCTCATTAATTTATCTTTTCTTCTCTGATGTTTAAACGAAAAACAAAAAGCCTTTCTAGATTGGATGAATCTCTTTTTATTTCATTTTAACGCTGATAACTGTCAATGTAAATGCTCTCCTCTCAGCTTCCAATGTTTATTTTAAAATGTTTGTTCAAACTCTCTGTTGTATCTCCCTTCCCTCCTTTCATTACAGTTCGGAGCCACGGTTTGTAGAAACAAACTTATGCTTTCAGTTTTCCACTTCTCCCTGGTTTGGCTCAAGTTTGGTAGGAATGGGGTCAGGGGTCAGGAGATGTGTCAGGGGTCAGGAGCAGAGATGTGTCTGGGGTCAGGAGCAAAGTTGTGTCAGGGGTCAGAAGGGGTCAGAGTATGTCTGGGGGTCACACACCCATACACACACACACACACACCTAGACATGCACACACACCTAGACACACACACACACACACACCTAGACAAACACACACACACACCTAGACACACACACACACACACACACACACACACACCTAGACACGCAAACACACACACCTAGACACACGCAATTGGACACACACACACGCGCATACAAATACACACACTGTTCCCCGGGCGGTTTGATAACGCTGGCCCGGGGTGGAGCACCAAGGACCGTCGTTAACGGGGTCTGTCCTGAGGGCCCGCCGAAAGCATCCAGCCCCCTCCCACGCCTTTCAGAACGTGGGTGTGTGTGTGCACTTACGTGTGTGTGTGTGTGCGCACATACGTGAGCGTTTACGTGTGTGTGTGTGTGAGAGTGATAGTTTGAAAAAATGTCACTTGTGGGGCCCTGGACTGACGCTCCTCACAGAGGTGGTGAACGTGGTTGTTATTATTTTTAGCCCAGGGGATAGCGAAGGTGTTTCCACCTGTTGTTTGTGCGCTCCCGGTCGTGGTACGCCCTGGTTGTTGTTTGACTGAGTGTGTTGAGGACGTCGGTTTTGTGCGTTTTGTCACGCTACACACGGCACAGCAGGCATGGTTCGAACAGAAGCACAGTGTCCAGCATGTCACAAAGTGGTCCGATAAAAAAACGGACGATGAAATGGACAACAACTAAACAGTACGATCGCCTATCTGTCGTGTTTAACCTCCTCCTGATTTTAATGTCGCTCCGCGCCAAATGAACCCGCCACTGAAACACACATGACGAGTCTGCGACGTTGCCCTGTTGGCGTGTACAGTAATGTGTTCATCTGTACAGTAATGTGTTCATCTGTATGGTAATGTGAAGTAGATTCATGCTGTCATCGTCTACACTTTGAACACAATGCATCCTGAGGCCTCCTCCTCGCTCCATCTCTCCCCTCTCTCTCTCTTCCCCTCTCCCCTCTCTCTCTTCACCTCTCCCCTCCATTTCTCCCCTCTCCTCTCTTTCTCCCCCTCTCACTTCTCTCTCCTCCTTCCCTCTCTCTTCCTCCCCTCTCCCCCTCTCCCCTCTCTCTTCGTCCCCTCTCCCCTCTCTCCTCCTCCCCTCTCCTCTCCTCACCTCTCTCTCTCCCCCTCTCCTCTCTCTCTCCTCCTCCCCCTTCTCTCTCTCCTCCTCCCCTCTCTCTCTCTCCCCCTCTCCTCTCTCTCTCTCCTCCTCCCCCTTCTCTCTCTCCTCCTCCCCTCTCTCTCTCCCCCTCTCCCCTCTCTCTCTCTCCCCTATTGAACTACTAGGGTACTTCTCTTTGTATTGCAGTAGAACCCCAGAGAACTCGAACTCTCACCATCTCACTACTAGGCCCGGTTGCAGCAGTGTTGCCACAACGTCATAACAGCATCCCCCTTTCTCAGCTCTGAACCTCTTTCCTCAAAGAGAACCCCCCCGCCCACTGAATCTCCCCCTCCCTTCACATTGCTTATTGGCGTACGAAAAGATATATTATAAATATATAAATATATATAAATGTATATTCACAAATGTTTTAAACCTTCAAAGTGCCTACCATTTAGAAATGTACTTAATTGCTCAATGGGAACACACAAACATACATAAACACATACACCTACACACACACACACACACACACACACAATGGAAGGATGGAATCGACTTGAGTGGTATTCTGTGAACACAGATGACTGTAATGGTATTTTTTTTGTTTTTTGTCTTACAAAAGCTGACAGTATTGTACCTATACGTTGGAACAACACTACTGAATAAACATTGTGGCCTAATACCCACCCCCTTGTCTTGTCTTCTTCTGAAAGCTTATACCATTTCCTGTTGATGCCTGCCTTGCAGTTTACCAAGAAAAACGATGTAACGGTCTGCAACATATCTATATTTTTTTTTTTAAAGGATTAAAGGTAAGGAATCAGGCATTAAAAAAAACAGTTGTCTTCAATCTAGAAAAAGGAGCACTGTCCACAGAGACAGTGGGGAAATCAGTGGAGAACTCAAGGAGAACTAACAGAGAACTCATGGAGAACTCACGGAGAACTAACAGAGAACTAACAGAGAACTCAAGGAGAACTAACAGAGAACTCAAGGAGAACTAACCGAGAACTCATGGAGAACTAACAGAGAACTCATGGAGAACTCAGTGGAGAACTCATGGGTAACACAGAGGAGAATCCAGTGGAGAACAAGTGACTCGGGAGAACGTACTGGACTTCATCGGTTTTCCTCCCTGATCTTTTCCCTGCCGCTGTGCAGCATCGACTCTCAGCGTTAATCCCGACCCTCCAGGATCCTGACACAACCACCCCCCCCCCCCCCCCCTCTCTCTCTCTCCCCCCCTCTCTCTCTCTCCCACTCTCTCTCTGGTTATGATGATGGAAAATCACAGGGCTTAGACTTTAATTAATCTCCTGAAGTGCTCGCACACTAATCCAGCGCTGGGTGCACCTAAATCACAGCATAATCTCCTTTTTGTCGTATCATGAAATTCGCTGTGAAATGTGCGCGGTTGTGGAGTGGAGGAATCATCGGAGCCGTTGCCCTAATTAAAAACGGATTAAGGCATAATCAAATCTATTGTTCCAACGTCGAATCGTAAAGAAGGAAAACTTTAAACAGTTTAGAGTATCGCGACAATATTGATGTTCGTGGGGAAAATGGGATCTAGCAGCTATCAAATCCACTTGTATAAAGAACAAAGGAAAAAATACATGTATGTTAATCCGACCTGCAACATTTACTTAAATTCTATTTTTTTTGCATTTACCCGGGATTACCCCAGGATTATCCCTGCAGGGGTAATCCTAATATTGTCATGCTGTGCCAGTATATCATTCCCCTCCCCTAATCTGGCCCTGCTACACACCACAGATCAGCCACTGCTCCTGGATTAATCGCTCCCTGCTTGATGTTCTCGCTCACTCCGTCTCCCCAGCGGTGGTGACACAGAGTACAACGAGTTGACGAGCGCACACGGACGATCCACGACCGACGGATCGGAAGGGATTACAGGCATTCCTTTAAATCCTCTCCCCCCGGCTGGGACGGCAGAGACGGTTTTATGTCTGAGCGCGGGTCGGGCGGGCGGGCGGTGTTCCGGATTATAGGTGGAGGTGGGGTTGCGTCGGGGCGAGGAGCGGTGGTGTTTAACACCATATTACGTTTCCAATGTTTATTACTTTGCGTGCCGATGCTTGAAATCTTAAGCCCCAACTGTTTCCTTGCCCTAAAAACGACCGGACTTAAGTGTTCTGATTCCTGAAGCTATTCTACACTTTTTTTTTGTAGAGCCTTGCTTCAACAAGGGCTTTAGAAGTTGTGTAGCTGCGCCACTTCTTATTGTGTGCTTTCGATGGTGTGTGAGTGTTCAGCAGGACGTGACGATGACTGAAAGCTTGTTCACTTGTTCAGAGTTTACCTAGACTCCCCCCCCCCCCCCCCCCCCCCCAACATCCCTCTTGCACACTTATTGTATGTTGTACGTCCTGGCACTTAAAAATAGTACTTAGCATTGTGTAGCATCTTATCCTCGCTATCTTTGTTGGATACGGGGAGTGGGTTAACCCAGCGATAGTTAGTGCTAGGCACTTGGTTCTATGAACATCCTCACTGTACCGACAGCGATGTATTGTAGTTTATATTTCTTCTGACAAATGCACTTTTTGTAAGTCGCTTTGGATAAAAGCGCCTGCTAAATGTCCTGAATGTAAATCTAAAGAAAACGCAACGTCACCTGGACCAGGAGGTTCATTCCTCAAGTCACTCATTCCGCCCCCTTTACAGACGTCAAACTGATGAAATGTTCGAACCGGGCCACCCCAGCGGCGCGTGCCTCAGAGTAGGTCTGCCTTATCAACCGAACCGCGGCCTCCGTTGCGTTCCAGGACGCGCTGTGCGGGAGCTGCCGAGCTGTTGCGTCAGAAGGGACCGATTCATACATTCATGCTCCAAGCCAGGTAGGAAAAAAGGGACTGGAACCCGCATACGCGTGTGGAATCTGTGTTGTGTTATTTCCTTTGTGGACAAGAGAAAGGAGCGTGTGTGTGTGTGTGTGTGGGGGGGGGGGCATGCGTGCAGATGTGAACAACTTGGTGTGTGTGTGCGTTCATGTTTGTAGGTGCATTCATATGTCCCATTAAGTGCGTGTGTGTGTGTGTGTGTGTGTGTGTGTGTGTGTGAGAGAGAGGGTAAAAGATGGTATGTGTTTGTGTTTGCATGTGTATCCATGAGCGTGCGTGCGTGTGTGTGTCTGTGTTTGTGGGTACATTCATATGTCCCATTCAGTGTGTTTGTGTGTGTGTGTGTGTGTAAGAGATTGTGTGTGTGTGTGTGTGTGTGTGTGTGTGAGCATGCGTGTGTATGCGCATGCATATGCACCACTCTAGTCCTCTGTAACCCAGGACCTGGGGGCAGGTGAGACCAGTGAGTCAGAACAAAGCCCGTTCCCATCCATGCTATTCTACATGAACACTACTACTTTGTGCTCTTCAGCAACCAGGTCAGTGTGTTCCTCGGAGCCACTCAACCGACCACCACCGGGAACCGGTTTGGACCGGAGAGGCACCCTTACGTGGGCTGGCTGCTCTAGAACTCACACAACCCGGCGGCGAAAGCAGGTTCTTGTGAGACTCACTCCTCGACGTATCTCTCTCCGCTGTCCGGTCAGGTGCGCTGGAATGGCTTTGCTTAAAGTCTGTGTGTGTGTGTGTGTGTGTCTGTGTGTCTGTGTGTGCGTGCGTGCGTGCGTGTCAACATGCCAGGGAAGGATTTACAAGTTCCAGAATGCCTGTTTGTCTGTTTTTGTGTGTGAGTGTGTGTGTGTGCCCGGGTGTTTGCTTGTGAATGTGTTTTGTGTGTGTTTTTGTGGAGTGTGGAGGAATGTGTGTGTGGGCCCTTGTGTGTGTGTGTGCGTGCGTGTGTGTGTGTCCATGTGTGTGTTGACTGTGTGTGTGTGTCTGTGTTTGTGTTGGAGTTAGGGGGTAAGGGTTCCGGTGTTTGTCAAGACACCAGATTTATGGCAGGAGAGAAGGATGCTTTCAAGAAGTAAACGTTTCCCCCCCTCCCTCTCTCTGCCTCTCTCTCCCTCACCTCTCTCTCTCTACCTCCCTCTCTCCCTCACCTCTCTCTCTGCCTCTCTATCCCTCCCTCTCTCTCGCTCCCCCCCTCTCTCCCTCTCTCCCCCTTCTCTCTCTCTCTCTCTCTCTATCCCTCCCTCTCTCTCGGCCTCTCTCTCTTCCAGTGACCCCTTGCCGGTAGCTACTTCAGCCATGCAGCCATCCGGCGTTAGCCAGACCAAACCAGGCAGAAACGTCAGAGAAGCTGTGCCCAGGGTAAACAATCTGTCAGCCCTCATCAGAGACCGTAGCTAGAGGCTGAGCTCCTGGAGCTGGCTGGGCCGCCAGCCCAGCACTGAACACAAACAGAGCGCTACGTCAGTCGCTAGGAAGCTAATGTAGTCGCCAGGGTCCTAACAGTAGCCATGAGGCTAGCATTTGAGGCTGCTACGAAGCAAATGCAGTTGCTAGGGGGCTAACAGTAGCTATAAGGGCCAGATGTCGCTACGGGGCTAGCAGTTGAGGCAAGCAGCCACTACGAGGCTAATGTAGTGGCTAGGGTCTTAACAGTAGCTTTGAGGCCAGTCGTCGCTACAAGGCTAGTTGTTGAGACTAGCAACCTCTACAAAGCTTGTGTAGCTGCTAGTGGGCTAACAGTAGCTGTGAGGCTAGCATCCGCTGTGCTGCTAGCAGTTGCTTGAATTAACGGTCACTCTGAGGCTTAGGTGGTAGAGGAAATGTTGTGAGCTAGGAGTTGCTTTGAGGCTAACAGATCTGAACAGCTGAAAATTCAATATCAAATTAGCTACGGCCGCTAGTTTTTCTAGCACTTTAATGTCCCACATGGGTACACATAAACATATGAGTCGGACCGATTTACTAGGGCATTACACATGATCGGCCTTTGCATAGCAAGGAAATCTCCTGAATTCACCAGCATTACAAGTACGAACCCGGAAAAGGACTGCTAATGGACAGGACACACAGCCATTGATACGATTGGTTTACGAGCAATAAAACACAGCTGTGGACAGCGGACAGATGTTGATGTTTGGCTGAGGGCGTCGATGAGGGAGCTGGGAACCCACACTGGTCCACTAGTCTCAGGGACTGGTGACCCCAGCCTTTAGAGCAGGGGTTCCACTCGGGGTCACCTGATTTGCATATGGGCTCACAGGAGAGTGCCGACTTAAAAGCTATGGATACTTGAAGATTTGAAAATATGTATAAAAACAATATGTATAGATACCATATATTTATAAATCTAATCACTCAATCATTTATACAAATAAATAAAGTGGCCCGACATTCAAACTTTCTCAGAGCTTTTGATATTCTGCGCAGATGTTGAATGAGATCAAACGACGTGTGTAGAGAACCAGATGTGAAAGAAAGTACGATGCTGGGACCACAGTCATTTGCAGGCCTAAAAATTGGCTTCCGGCCAAACTAGGAACCAGTGCCTCAGCCAAGTCCTGTTCCCGGTACGGCGGCCATACCTGGCAGCTCTCTGGAAGAGGAACCCAACGAGAGCTGAGCATTCATTGAAGTGTCTTTTTATTGGACCTTGGGATCTGACAGGAGATCCCAGCTACAATAAACAACAACTGGGGAGGCCCGCGGCGGCCATTTTGTTCTCCTGCTGGTAAATGGGCTGGCGGCCTGAGTAATGATTGGTCCCAGAGGAAGGGCCCGGGGCCAAACAGGGCTCTTCGGGAGCCGGACGGGTGTTTTAAGTGGGCTGGAGATATATGGCAGCGAGATAAATCCTCTCCAAACGCTTCACTACGGCCAAACCGAGTTTTCAACTGTTTTCTCATTCTGCTGTTTTCCCGCCACTGGCGCCGTGACATCATTGTTTTTATTGAGCTGTTCTGAGCCTCGTGGAATCGTGTGTTGAGCATTTGCCTTGAGAGAGATGGATTTTGGCTGGAGGGTTGCGTTGGGCTTTAATGGTACGATGAAGACTTTATTTTACAATCCTGACTTTGGATAACTTTTAAAAGAGTTTGTTAAAACAGTGCAGCAAAAATACAGGAGTGTAAATAATATCCAAGCTGAAATTCACTTTGACATGCTTCACACCCTGGCAGTCATATCTCTGTCACCCTGACATTCGTAATCCTAATATTGTTTCCTGGCACTTAATGTACACACTTATTGTATGTTGTACGTCGTGGCACTTAATGTATGCACTTATTGTATGTTGTACGTCCTTGCACTTAAAAAATAGTACATAGCATGGTGTAGCATCCTATCCTAGCTGTCTTTGTTGTATACAGGGAATGGGTTAACCTAACGATTGTTAGTTGTTGGCATTTGTTTCTATGAACATCCTTACTGTACCGAAAGCGATATATTGTTGTTTCTCTTTCTTCTGACAAATGTACTTATTGTGAGTGGCTTTAGATAACAGCTTCTGCTGAATGCCGCAAAGGTTCAAAGTTTCATTTCACTCTGTCTTTTCTATTCATGTGAAGCTAATGTCCTGTACTTTTTGCTGTGTCTCTCTCATTTCCAACCTGGAGTTAATAAAGTACGTCAGGTATTATAGCTCGACGCTCGTAGCTTCTGTCTCATGAGCAAACAGGGCTATGATGGCGCTGGTGAAGGTCTCTGATTCGCTTCCCAGTCCTCGACACGAGGAACCTGAGATCGGTATGTGGAATCAAATCCGCGAGCGGCTCCTATAAACGACAGGCTCTTCACGCTGTAATCCCCCGGCGATCTAATTAACTTGGGGCCGTAATGGACGCCACCTCTTAGACCGAGGAAATCATTTCACCCTTCCCAATAAATCTCTCTCTCCCGATCTCGCTTTTTTTCTCTTTTTTTTCTCTCTTATTTTTTTACTCTCTCTCTCTCTCTCTCTCTTCACCTCCACACACACACAGCTTATTGGTACAACGCTCGCCCCGTCCCTCGTGGCGTTTCCCGCGGCAACTTGATAGCGACACCGATTTCATCTGGAGCTTGTCTGGCCTCCTCCGGGGAGGGAGGGGGGGAGGGAGGGGGAGAGAGAGAGTTGGTGAATATAGAGCCTATCAGACGGTAGCGTTTAGAGACATTACTTCCTAATTGGGCCCCTAGCCCCAAAGAGACAGAGAGAGAGAGATAAAGAGGGGAGAGAGAGAGAAAAGAGTCAGACAGATCGAATCGTTCGCCCTGAGGGAAACCATCACTTACTACGTCGGGGTGTTCTCTCCGTCACACTCGACGTGATGATGTTTGATCTGAACGATCGCCAAGGTGCCAGCCTTAGTGAGCTGAGCGCTGCAGATATGAAGACACCTCAGATATCAACTCAGCCCAGGATCTCAACGTCCCCAAGTGTGGCTGTATTAGACCTAAAATGCACATTGATATATAGTTATATACAGTATAGATATGCTGTATAACACTACTGTTTAGTCATCTACCGTTTGCTTTATCTGGACATTGGGGTTCGCACCCACAACCTTTTTCCTGGCCTTCGAACACCCCCCTCCATAACATGATCCTGCCTTGCTAATGATTAGCATCTGGGCTCCACATAGCTCTCTCGTTCTCTCGCTCTTTCACTCTCACTCTCGCTCTGTCTCTGAC
>NW_027641605.1:55000-57500 GCF_949987615.1 Pollachius pollachius
CTTGTACATATATGTGTCTCCATGTGCATATATGTGTGTCCCGTGAGTGTGTGTGTGTGAGAAAGAGAGAGAGATTGACTACATCTGAGAGAGAGGATGTTTGTAGATATGAGTGTGTGTGTGTGTGTGTATGATGGTAAGACAGTGGTATATATACCATGTTACCCTATTCCTCTTCATGTTGTCATTAATTCATGTGTTTATTGCTTCTTCAACCACCACGGGCAGTCTAACTAAATGAATGAATGCATTCCTTAGACCCGCACCAATCACATTACACCTACACTCCTCCCATTCACACCACACACACTCATTCCCCCATTCAAACACACACACTTCACCCATTCACACACATTTATTCACCCATTCACGCAACACATTCATTCATTCACACAACAAACACGCACACGCACACACATTCCTTCTCCCATACACACAAACTCACTCACTCACTCACTCACACACACACAATGAAATACACACACACACAGTCCTTCACCCATTCAGGCACATGTATTTTCCCATTTACCCATGCCTAAACACACACTTATCATTCACCAATTCACCCAGCAGGCAGCTTTGTGAGATAATAAACGACCAAGTTTAAGTGTGAAGCTCAGAGAGTGAATGCCCTCCAGTAGAACAGTGACACAACCAATAATAATAATAATTTCAGCCTTCACTTGATATTCCATTCAGGGGCTTGTGATTGGGACACATTGTTGTTATCCCGAAAACAATGGACAGATTGGTAAGAGAGTGCTTTTGTTGTCTGGTAATAGTAATGAAGAGAAGACGGATGAGTCTGTCAAACGAAAAAGAAGGAAGAGGCAGAATATGCAAATAAAGTGTGTGTGTGTGTGTGTGAGTGTGTGTGTGCGTGTGCGTGTGTGTTTGAATGCAACTTCTCCATTTCCGTTCATTTTTAATGCCTTCTAATGACCTTCCCTTCTGTATCAGATTAATTCCCCCATCACTCTCCTAAATCCTCAATGAATATCAACTATTCCCTCCAGGAAAGTCTGCACACTGAGCTTCACCCTTCTATAAGTATTAAAGGGCTAACCACCATCTAACCACCAGGTGAGATCCTGATAAACCATCACAAGCCACTTAAAAATACACCCATTTGTGATGTCATGCATCACAACCAGATGCATGATGGGTAGGTCAAGCTTCCAGTCCACTGTACCAACTAGTGGACTATAGGGGCCCTTCAAAGTTAATGTTATGATATTAACTTGATGAATCCAAACACACACACGCAATGATGATCAATTAACAAACTATCGATCTTATATTGGCATATGTACCCATTTAATATGCTAACCAGCAACAGATACAAAAGAAATAAAAAGCCAACCTTTGAAAAAGTGCTTAGACTAGGACCCTCAGGACCCTCTCAGTGGCTCCCCAACCCAATCGTCAGGCTGACACACTCCCTTCATTAAACAGGCCCAGAAAACCCACCTTTTTAAGACTGCTTTCACCAGATGGCCTCCTTCCCTTCCCTTCCCTCCCCCCTTTTGCATCGTTTTGCTAATACACGTTCTTATAAATGATGTTATTTTGTGTTCACTCTGTAAAGCATCTTTTAGTTTCTGGGAAAGTGCAATTTAAATCGAGCTGATTACGATATTGTTATTGTTAATCTATGTCATAGTCAAAGTCAAAGTCAGCTTTATTGTCTCTTTCTTCACATACCAGACACACAAAGAATCTAAAATACGTTTTTTACTATCCGACGGTGGAAGAGATGGAGTGAACAGGCACAACAGAAAAAGACAAGACATTTCCTAACACCAAAGTCAACAATAAAGTGCAAAACATAACGTCATATATAAATAAATAAAAATAAGATATATATGAGTACCTTATACATGTACATGTATAAGAAAAGAAAGTGAGAAAGTAGCTGCAAAAGGCTTCTGTAGTTGTAATAGTGCGAAACACAGTCGGTAATAGCAACAAAGGATATAGGGTATGTCAGCTGTGCTAAAGTGTGTGGTCCATAGTACAGTCTGATACCTGTGTTGTCTTAATCTCATCACCGTTGGACCGGAGCCGGTGTACACTAGGACTGTCCCGGCCAAGTCCGCCTTCCTCCTGCTGGACCAATTAAAAACTGACCAATCAGCACAGAGGGAGCTTCATTAAAAGGATGCCGGATTATACGTATCAGCGTTCAAACTCTAATGAGCCGAAACATCCCATAATGACCACATTACTCATTCTCTCTCTCCCTCTTCCTCGTCGTCTCTCGGTCGTTGTCTCTCTTTCCCTATCTTTCTATCTCCACCCCTCTCCCTTCTAAGCCCTCTCTGTTTCTCTCTCTCTCTTCCTCGCTGTCTCTCTTTCTCTCCACCTCTCTCTATCCCTCTTCTCTCCCTTTCTGTCCCTCTCTTTCTCTCTGTCCCTTTCTGTCTCTATCTCTCTGTCTCTCTCTCCCTCCTCCTGTCTCTCACTCACCTTCTCTGTCTCTCTTTCCTTCCCTCTCTCT
>NW_027641605.1:60000-66352 GCF_949987615.1 Pollachius pollachius
AAATGTTTTGACATTGTTTACAAAATGTATTTTGCGCTTAAATTATTTTTTTTCTTCAACCGATCATTTACTTTTGACAGTTACAAGCCGTGGCAGACTCTGTGAGAGTCTGTGGCAGCGACGGCAGCATGGTATGGTTCAGAGGTTCACGTGATATGCATAAGGGGCCCCACGGGCATTGATAGGCCCCTGACATAAGACTTATATTCCTTCTCCCATTATATTTCTTCTTCACCCTCCTAATAATGAGCATGAGGTGACAGTTAACCCCCGGGTGTCATGATCCATGTCTTATCAAAAGATCTCAGAGAGGCTCTGTACTTATGATCTGAACAATTAGTGTGGAAGCAGATACGGAGGAAGTTGAAGTTGTGGTCGCAAACATTTCCGGAGTTAGGAAGGGGGTCACAAGAGCCACAAAGAGGTTGGGAACCACTGTACTACAATTGGGGTGTTGGAATCTCTCTGGTATCTCTCGGTTTTCACTCCTTACCGGCCCCCTTCGCTCTCTCTCTCTCTCTCTCTCTCTCTCTCTGTACCCCCTCTTCTGAAACACGATACCTTCCTAATAATCTGGTCCTCTGAGGCACGAGGCAACAGTTGACCCCCACCCCCCCCCCTCGGTGACCTGAGGTCATGACCCCGCTGTGACCTCCTAACATAATTCCTGCCGGTGTCTCCTGGAAGCAACTAGACGGATGTTTACGGCTCCTATGACGTCTTGCTTGTTGCTTGTATGATGTCTTGCTTGGCTGAAATAGTGTCTCTGAACTAAGGCGGACTGATTCTTTACCTTAACCTTAAGTTCTTGCCCTAAACCTTACTGTTACCCGAACTACACAAAACCCTTATCTTAACCACACCAAACCCTTTCCTTAACCTTTACCTCACGAGACCCTTACCTTAACCACACCAAACCTAACCATGACGTCAAATCTGAACCTAAATGAATCAATGTCCCACTAAATTCACATCTGTAAGCTCTGCACTTGAAACCAAATCCAGTCCTATACTAACTTCCCTCATACCTGAACCAAACCATTTCTAATGCATCATGGGAATAATATTAAAGAGTGGAAAAGTGGTGAATGAGTGAATGAACTCATTCACTATCTATCAGGCTTGAGGAGGTTAGCCACGCCCTTTAGAGGTAGCCTTTGCAGCCTGTAAGTGTGATGAACGCCTCTACAAATAAAGTTGTCCTGACCTAATTCAATGCAGCACCAGGGTGTGTTCCCCCCCCCCCCCCCCGTTTCACCAGGTCCAGATGTTGTCGTGGTAACGATCCGTCAACCCAACGGCCGACCACTTGGATCGATCTTCTCCTCGCCGACGGACCGAAGCGTCTCTCTCCCTCAGACCGGCTGCTCCCTGCCAGCTCTCAGCCAATCAATCGTCAGAGTTCCAGTCTGTGGAAATCTGTCCCCCCCCGCTTATCTGACCCCTCACCACAACACCTCCCATCTTCAGATGGAGACTAATGGTTCTTGTTTGCAGTCTGCCTCATCACCTCCCTAGTAACCTCCCCCCCCCCATACCCCCTTATGGACTGTACCAACCAGGCCTACTAGATAGTGGAGTTCATTACCTCATTCACCACATTTCCACTCTCCTCAATATTCCCATGATGCAGTAGAAATGGTTTGGACCAGTTAGGGGGGGAAGTTAGCTCATGTCTGGATTTAGTTTCAAGCGGTCCAATCTATCTATGCTATCCTACACATCGGGGCTGGAGCCTGCCACTTTGTGATGTAAAAAAATGGACCAGTCTGCAGGCAGCGTGTTACGAATCCATCGACGTCAGACCTGGGGATCAGAGAGGGCCCTGGGATAAGTCTATGCTCGGGTGCTGACAGCGTCTACAAACGCAGTCTCTCTGGCTCCAGAGAGACTGAACTTTGAACCCGGGAGGACGCAGGTTCGATTGCACCGGACTGCAGCAGCTGTTGTGTCTCGCTGACCTTAACGAATCAACCCGGAGAAACAGGGCCAGAGGGTGAAATGGCAAATGGACTGCATTTATACAGCGCTTTCCTAACCAGTGGAAGCGCTTTGCCTAACGTTCACCCTTTCACGCACACATTCACACACCGACGACGGTGTCAACCACGCAGGGCGACAGCCGGCTCGTTGGGAGCAGTCAGGGTGAGGCATCTCGCTCAGGGACACCTCGACACTCACAGCTAGGTGGAGCCGGGGATCAAACCAGCAACCTTCCGGTTACCGGCCAACTCGCTCTAGCTCCTGAGCCACATGCCGCCCCTAAGAGGTTAATTACACACCACGATGCGGCAGCATGATAATATCAATAATTGAGTGCATCCAGAAGCATATGATCTTTTGGGAGTCCACCGTCATTGAGGGGGAGGGCTCACAGTGCGCTCTAAGCCTGTGATTGGTGCTGCTATTCTGGAAACCGAAATCTGCAACAAGGCCGACCTCGTCGGAGGAGCCGTGTGGTCTGTGATGTCATCGTTCCCAGACGCGGCTCCGCTCTGACCTCACCGTCTCGGAACCCTGCTGAGGTGTGTGCGCTCCCACCGCCAAACCACTCTGTGGCAGGAAGTGACATAGGAGTTACATGTATTTTTACATTTTCTCGTTTCCCCCCCCCCCCCCTGTGCGGCTTGAAACGAGGCCTTTGACGGTGCAAGGAGAGTCAAAGTTATTGCTGGATTCTTCCTTTCTTGAGTTTTGAGGAAGATAGTTTAAACCTTAAGGGGTTTATCTAATCACGTTCCAGCGGCCTTTGGTGCACGTAAGGAGAAGAATGAGGAGAGGATCCATGTTGTCGAGCTCGCTCTTCTGCATCGACGGTACCAGACTTTGTGTGTATGCGTGTGTGGGTGTGGGTGCGCACGCGTGTGTGTGTGTGTCCATACAGTTTGTGTAGCCAGACTGGCCAGACTAGGATCAGATTTCAAGTGGTGAACTTTGCCATGATGTAAATCACAGAGGGAGGCCTCCCTACTGACTGACTGCTTGACTGTCTGGCTTACCGTCACTGACTGACTGACTGGTTGGCTTACTGTCTGTCTGTCTGACTGACAGTCTGACTGTCTGAGTGAAGCCTGCGTATCGGCTTCACAGAGCGACTCCTGAGCTCGGCCGTGTGGATTTCCCCCGCTGGATCCTCGATCCCCCCGGGCGTGGTGCAGCCCTCGCCGGCGACGGGTCGCCGTGAGGTCGTTGCCATGGACACCTCCTCCGTTGGCCCTGTGATTACCTCGTCAGCTGCCAGGCGGGCGTCCCTCGTCGCTCTCTCCCCCAACGCCCAGAGGAGATGCGGCAGCTCTCTCCTCACTCACTCTGTACACTCCTCGTTCTGCTGCTCCTCCAGCACGCAGACTGTGCTACAGAGACATTAAGCTTCATACAGGGAAGGACCACAGATGTATGTCGCTATGGAGCAGGTAGGGGTTAGACAGTACAGAGACAGGTCATTAAGGAGCAGGTAGGGGTTAGACAGTACAGAGACAGGTCATTAAGGAGCAGGTAGGGGTTAGACAGTACAGAGACAGGTCATTAAGGAGCAGGTAGGGGTTAGACAGTACAGAGACAGGTCATTAAGGAGCAGGTAGGGGTTAGACAGTACAGAGACAGGTCATTAAGGAGCAGGTAGGGGTTAGACAGAACAGAGACAGGTCATTAAGGAAGCAGGTAGGGGTTAGACAGTACAGACAGGTCATTAAGGATCAGGTAGGGATACGGGATAATAATGGACATTTGGGGATCGAACCCAGAACATTTGGGAAACAGTGGACCCTCGTCGACACTGCCCTCGACCCAACAGGTGGAATCCATTATGGGGGGTCACTAGTATGACTTGGAGGGAAGAGGGTTACCCGACTCCAGTCCTCCTGCCTAACCAGCCTCCATTAGGCTCTGGGGACGGAAAATGACTACTGTGGAGGTGTGTGCGTGTGTGCGTGTGTGCGCGTGTGTGTGTGTGTACGTGTGTGTGTGTGGTGGTAAGTGTTTGTGTGTGTATGAGTGTATACATATATATATTTATAGGAGTGTATATGGGTGTATGTGTTTTCCTGCGTGTTTTTGTAAATGTTTGTGTGTGTGTGTGTTGTGTGTGCCTACATGTTGTGTGTGTGTGTGTGTGTGTGTGTGTGTGTACATAATTATTTTGTTTTTCATGATCTGATCCCTTTGGCGCTCTGGTTTTCTTCCATCTGATGTCTGACCCACACACCATTTACACACACAAACGCACACACAGACACACACACACACACACACACACACCCTACACACAGCTCCCCCTATACTGGTGTATATGTGGGCCTGTGACCCTCAGTCTTAATTTCCTCTGAGTCTGAAGCCGATAAGATGCTGTGGTAAACGTGTTAATATCCTGCCGCTCTGTCCTGTGTTGGTCTGCGTTGCCATGAAAACAGCTCACTTCCGAACAAAGTACGTTTTCTATTCTAAGACTAAGATTTTAATTTGACGTGTCAATCGTTTACCACGGCTATCAGATGCTTCATCCCACGCGACTAGCTTGACTATTCGGGGTTAGGCAGTACAGAGACAGGTCATTAGGAGCAGGTAGGGGTTAGACAGTACAGAGACAGGTCATTAAGGAGCAGGTAGGCGTTAGACAGTACAGAGACAGGTCATTAAGGAGCAGGTAGGGGTTCGACAGTACAGAGACAGGTCATTAAGGAGCAGGTAGGGGTTAGACAGTACAGAGACAGGTCATTAAGGAGCAGGTAGGGGTTAGACAGTACAGAGACAGGTCATTAAGGAGCAGGTAGGGGTTAGACAGTACAGAGACAGGTCATTAAGGAGTAGGTAGGGGTTAGACAGTACAGAGACAGGTCATTAAGGAGTAGGTAGGGGTAAGACAGTACAGAGACAGGTCATTAAGGAGCAGGTAGGGGTTAGACAGTACAGAGACAGGTCATTAAGGAGCAGGTAGGGGTGAGACAATACAGAGACAGGTAATTAAGGAGCAGGCAGGGGTTAGACAGTACAGAGACAGGTCATTAAGGAGCAGGTAGGGGTTAGACAGTACAGAGACAGGTCATTAAGGAGCAGGTAGGGGTTAGAGAGTACAGACACAGACAGGTCATTAAGGAGCAGGTAGGGGTTAGACAGTACAGAGACAGGTCATTAAGCAGCAGGTAGGGGTTAGACAGTACAGAGACAGGTCATTAGGAGCAGGTAGGGGTTAGACAGTACAGAGACAGGTCATTAAGGAGCAGGTAGGGGTTAGAGAGTACAGACACAGACAGGTCATTAAGGAGCAGGTAGGGGTTAGACAGTACAGAGACAGGTCATTAAGGAGCAGGTAGGGGTAAGACAGTACAGAGACAGGTCATTAGGAGCAGGGAGGGGTTAGACAGTACAGAGACAGGTCATTAAGGAGCAGGTAGGGGTTAGACAGTACAGACAGACAGACAGACAGACAGACAGACAGGCAGGCAGGCAGGCAGACAGATAGACAGACAGACAGACAGACAGACAGGCAGGCAGGCAGGCAGGCAGGCAGGCAGACAGACAGACAGACAGGCAGGCAGGCAGGCAGGCAGGCAGGCAGGCAGGCAGACAGACAGACAGACAGACAGACAGACAGACAGACAGACAGAAGGAGATCTAGCAGCAGAGTGAGGGAGGTACACCAGAGACCAACAGCGTGAGAGAGAGGCAACCAAAGTGAGCAGGAGGGGTTTTTCAGCTATAATGAAGGCTAATTTGATCGGGAGCAGAAGCAAACACATCACTGTTGTCAGGTGACCAGAGGAGAGGCTGTGGGCAGACCACACCTCAGTCCGGACACCCCCCCCCCGGGGGCCTCCGTGGGGGTTGAGACGAGACAAAAGACGTCTGGGACACAGGAGGGTCAACGAGAGGAGGACTGTGGTACAGACTGACAGGCATCAACATGTACTCACACACAGACATGCACACGCAGGCACAAACATGTACCAGACACACACGTACACACTAACACACACGCACATTTACACGCACATACACTCTGACACACTCACACACAGACACACTCAAAGACACACACACACACACTGTCTGACACAAACACACAGGCACATGCACGCACACTCTCAGACACACACACACACTAACACACTCACACACCCTCTCACGCACTCGAACAGACTCAGACACACACTCACACATACACACAAACACACTCTCTCAGACACACATGAAACAGTCTTTTTCCTTTCTCTCCCTTGCGGGGTAATAACATAAATCTAATCTTTTTTGGAAGGCATCCCACACGTCTGATGAAGTCTGGGGCTGTTATGGGCTGTAGACAGGAAGTGGCGGTGGTGTCAGACAGGAAGTAGCGGTGGTGCAGACGTGTTTGCGG